>NW_004949096.1:26569916-26587792 GCF_000317375.1 Microtus ochrogaster
CCTTAATGTCTGTGCTGCTGGGGTTATACGTAGGAAGTGGTCTCCTGTGCCCATGTGTTGTAGAGTACTCCCCACTTTCTCTTCTATCAGGTTCAGTGGTTAAGACAAAAGACTGCTCTCTGCAAACTGACAGCGGGGCCTCGTTGCTGAGGACAGCACCCACTCAGTTCATTGAACATGGAGAAGTCGACCTGGGGCCTACATGGAGCCCTCACCTGGACATTCTGTTCTCTTTGTCGTGAGAAGGTACTCTGCAGGTTCCCAGAAGAGAAACGTAAACACCAACCCAGCCAGAAAACCTCTGGCCTACAATCTGTCGTGCCTGCAAATGCGCGAGGCCAACGGCGGCGCAGAGTGGGTGGGAGCCAGCTCTTGTCATTTGCTCCACAGTGGTTGTGTCTCCAAGAGGAAGGGCTAATAGTGGAGGGAGAGGAGGACCCAAGGGTGGTGGTAAGACATAAGTCTGCTCCGTGCCTTTGTATCCAGAAAAGCATTGCCAAGTCAGTTTCTGAGCCTCCAACATTAAAGGAACTGTGATGTTGGGGCACTATTCAGTGACCTTGCTAGAAAAAAGCAAGTGAAAACAAAACACTGAAAACTATGATTTATAATGCAATTCTACGATATTTGAACCTGTATGTTTATAAAGGATATGTCACTTTATGCCTACCTCGGTGCTGGGGTCACACTCAGAGCCTTGCTAGGCAAGAGCTCCACCACTGAGCTACGACTCCATCTTTTCTTCTGTGTTTTGTGAGACAGATTCTTTCTGTGTAACCCAAGTAACATCCAGTCATGATCCTTCTGCCTCAGCCTCCCCCGTCTTGGGATTACCAAGCCTAGCTCTTCTCCTCTTTCTAAAACCATTTGAGGTGAATAGTGAGTATCTGACCAAGGACTCTGCAAACCTGGAAGAATTATTCTTTCTAGAAATCTCGGGTTTCAGGTTCAGCTCCAGTACTTTCTACATGGTGAGTTTCTTGCCTCTCTGATGTCGTCCTCACTGTTAAAATGGTATTTTTATGAGGGTTGGAAATTTATTTTTATTCACATGAAGATAATCATAAAATAGTTAGCCCAACTGGTACACAAATTATTCTCAATGCTTTATGACAAATAGATCTGAAACTTACAATGAGGGGTCAAAATTCCTAGAAAATGATTAATTGAGTCTCTGCCTGAATTTCTTAAATTTATTTTTTTATAAATTTCTTAAATTTGTTTTTTAACTAGCATACAAAGTAATAGGTTTTGTGGTATTTCTGTACATACTTTGTTCTGATTTGTCTCCTCCCCATCCAGTCCCCTGTGCCCCAATCCCCAACTCTGAAAAACGAAATTATAACCTTAGTAAGAATATGACCAGCACTGAATATTATGTTAAACTGGGTGGTTTTTCAGATTCAGATTTTACTTTAAAACAAAAAGAAAATGAAGCTTTTGTTTCTTTATTGTGGGGTAGTTTGTTGTTATAGTTCTTGTTTTTAGTGTTGTTATTTCTTTAAGTCAAGGTCATTCCTTTTTTTATTTCTGGGACTATAATATAATTATAACTTTTATCCCTTTCCTTTCCTCTCTCCAAACCCTCCCATATACCATATACCCTTTCCTGGCTTTCCTTTAAATTCATGGTATTTTCTCCACTAATTTCTATTGCACACACACACACACACACACACACACACACACACACACACACAGTTAAATATAATCTGCTCTCCCAGTGTAATGCTGTCTGTATATATGTCTTCAGGACTGACTGACTGGCCATGATAACCAATTGGTGCGCACTTCCTTGGAGAAGATCACCGCTCCTGTCCCTGGTTTTAGTTCTTCTGGAGGACTGAAGACTCACGGGCTTTTCTCTGTCTGGTTTGGCATGTTTGGTCAGTCATGAGGGCGAGAGTTTATGGGTGAAGCTTCTGATGTTACTGAGAGACACAATCTCACAGCAAACTCCCTGATCCTCTGACTCTCCCACAATGCTTCCTGAGCCTTAGGTGTGGGAGTGCTTTGTAGATATATCCAACTGGGACCGGACTCTAGAACTCTGCATTTTGATTGGTTGTGATTTTCTGTAGTGGTCTCCATCTGTTGCAAAGAGATTGTTTTTTAAATAAGGGGTAAAGACTACGCTCCTCTGTGGGTGTAAGGACAGACGCTTACGGAGTGCTGCTGGAGATTACGCTAGTTTAGTAAATCAGTGGTTGTAAACTCCCCCCCCCCAGTAACCATACTTCACTCTCACTGAGTAGCTGGTACTCCACCAAGGGCTGCAGGGTGGGCAGAAGGCTCCAGATACGATTTTCCTGAGGCCACACTGACTACAAGAATAATGCACTTGGGATCTCACCACCAGCTCTCCATCTTCATCTCTCCCAGATCCTGGCTGCAGCCCTGGCAAAGCAAACACAACATAGAACTTTCCCCTCCTCCAAAGTTGGTCTCTGACTTGATGCTCTTACCCACCCATGTCTGACCCAATTCCCAGTCTGTCAACCCAGCCTGGGAAGCACAGAGTGGGAACTCTTCCACCCCCTATTGACCTGGGCGAAGCTGCCTTTCAAACGTCATTGGAACTTGCTGGTATTGGTCCAACCAAAGGAATATCCCCTGCTCACGCAATGTTCAGAGCCTCCCCAGCCCTTTCTCCATTTGCCCCTGCATAAGTCCAGCCTTGGGGCTCACAATCAGCACTGACACCAGCTGGGCCTGGCTGTTCACACAAATCCATGTAGTTGGCTCCAAGGACTGGGGTCCTGGGATGATGGAAGAGGTCAAGGGGATGACTAATGAAAAAGAAGAGATCATGACAAGCCTAGCTCTCAGCAGCCAAGCTGAACCTAATCCTGAGTGGAACTGAAGGGCTGGGCTCCTGAATCAAGGCAGGCGCCAGATGTGGATGTTTTCTGTTCTGATATGCACTTGGGTGCACTTTCGAAAACTCTGCTTGGCCTTAGGACTGCCATCACAGATTCTAAAGTGGACTAGGAGACGTATGTGGCAGTTGATTGGCAGGGATAGTCTAGATCAGTAGTTGTCAACCCTCCTAATGCTACAACTCTTTAATACAGTTCCTCGTGTTGTGCTGACCCCCAACTATAAAATCATTTCATTGCTACTTCATAACTGTAAGTTTGCTATTGTTATGGATCACACTGTAAATATCTGATATGCGACCCCTGCAAAGGTCTCAACCTACAGGTTGAAAACCACTGGTCTAGATTCATGATTCTGGAATCTTAGCCTGCTCGGGAATCTTGGACAGGAAGAGTGCTGGGTAAAGTAGGCTGCTGTCCCTCCCTCTCAGGAGGGAGATCTTTGGTAGAACTGAGAATCTGCATCTCTTTCAAGTTCCCAGGTGATGCTGATTCTGCTGCCATCAGAATGGAGCCAATGAAGCCAGGAAGCATCCCCCTGTTGCTGGTTTAGGAGTTGGAGAACTGTTCTGGGGTTCTATCAGTGTTCGTGGGGGAAGCAGATTCACCTGAGGCATATTAATGGTGGTCCGTGGATCTCCATTCAGCAACATGAGGGCACATCAGCTGGTGTATGGATAGCATCACCTGGCGCACAGATGTTACTATGAGCAGCCTCAGCACAGGGACAGAACACTTCGAGTACCATGTGTCTCCCCTCTTGGTCTCACAAAGCTAGATGGCAGTTCTTTTTGCCTCTTGTTCCAAACCTTTGCTGACTGGCATTTTCAATGCAGATCAGAGATATCGAGACAGTCTTTGTGATCTCAGTTTACTCTGATTGGACATCCTGTCCTTTAAACACTTTCTGGGTTTTTTCTGATCTTGGCCAGGCTTTCTGTTCACTTACAAACTTCAGTCCTATATTGTTCAGACAACTTGTTTCTCTTGCCAGCATCTAACAGGAGACTGCAGGCTGTCATCATGGAAAGAAACATAAGGTCAGTGTTAAATCACTACGAGAACCGTCGTGAATTCCGGCAAAATTACACGGTAGGAGAATCCAACTCCTGTCGTCAGGAGTATATGGTTCTTGCTGAGATAGGCTGCATGTGGAATTTCCGTTTAAGAGACAGAATGTTCCTTCTAGAGCACTTAGCTGTCCCCTTCTCAAAGAAGCCTCAAGGAAATAGCACCCCTGCTCTTTAGAAAGGACGCCAGCATCAGTAGCTCCATCCAGGACAGAGCTTTCCAAGCCCAAGTCAGCTAGCACATGCCGGAGGCAAACAACATATTTTCAAGAAAAAAATTAGTCACAATGATGTAACGGGATAGGATGAAATCCAGCCAGGGGTTTAGGTCACAGAGCCATGCCAGATAAACTGTGGTTCTGGGCTGAAAGTGTTCCAGAGCCCCTCTGGCAAAGTGCAGCACCAAGGAGAAAAAGGTAAATTGGGCACCTATCCCAGACTGACCTGAGAGCCTTTTTTTTTTTTTAATTTATTAGGCCAACTTGAGAAAGTACTGAGAATAGATGTTGTTGAGTTTCTGTCATTGTCAAAATTATTGCTTTAGTGAGAAAAGCAAATGCCTGATAAAACACAGGCCCTTCTCTCACGACACTATCCTGAGTAACTCAGTCTGTGACAACAGCCATGTTTAGGGGGTTCTGAATGGGACCTCATTAATTCCTTCATGAGATTCCCGTCATTGCCAGTTCTGTGAGGGCAAACATGTTATTAAAGGTTTCTCCATCCTCAGAGGACTGAACACAAAGGCCAGAGGAATTTTGACAGTTTGTGAAGAGTAAGGCTCATACGTAGACAGGGGCTGGACCTGCTGGCCTGCAGTCCCATTTACAACTCCACAACCGCTTGGCTGACTAAAGTAGGAAGATGCTGAATTCAAGTCTAGCCTGGGCTACAGAGTAAATTTAAGATCAATATGTGAAACATAATGACACTGTCATCTCATTATCAAAACCAAAATCAGAAGAGGACTGTAGGCGAAGCTTGGTAGAGACATGCTTACTCAGGCTGTAAAAGGCCTTGGAGTTCAAAATAAATAGGGACTAGTGGTGTAGCCTCGTAGGTGAGCAAAGTCCTGGGTTCGATCTCCAGGGCCACAAAATAAATAAATAATGAATCTTTGAGTGGCCTTCAGTGCACCTGTCGGTCACTGGTCCCATCGTCCACAGGTAAGAGTGAGGAAAAGCCAGCTGGGCCGCTCTTGATTTTTCAGAATGAAACATGAGTAGGAAAGACATCTTGGCACGGAAGGATTTTTAAAAATACTGCATTCAAAGAGCCAAGGCTCTGACTTGTTTAGGCCTCAGTCTCCCTGGGAAATTCGTTGAATAACAAAACAATTCGCTCCTTCTCTTATCCAAGAGAACCGAGGGAGTGTGGCAGAAAGGTAAGCGCTCAGAGGAAGGGGTCAGAGGACTTCAGGTAATGAGTGGCCATTGATATTCTGTGGAACTTGTACGTATCTGCTACTATTCTGAGTCAGAGAAATTTCTATATATGTATCAGTCCTCACAATTGTTACATGAAACGATCACTAACGTGAACCTCCATCTGAAGGGGAAACACACAGAAAGACCGAGGAGTGAACCCAGAGTTTACGCAGCCAGTTAGAGGTATAGTCATGAAACGAATGGCGTCTGTGCCGAGGGCCTTGGCAGCTTAGCCTTCTCCATAGCTCCAGGGTGTCACTTGACAGCATGAACTGGTGGTGCACAGGAACTTTAAGCTGGACAAGCTGACCACGAATCCTGGTCCTCCCTGTGGTATGAGAGTAGCTAAGTTTTTGAATTCCTCATGTCGGAAAACCTTGTTTGCCAAAAGGTTCTAGCAGTGGCTTTCAAAATAATTTCATTAAGTATGAAATTATTGTAAGGGATAAATAAAAAAAGTAACATTTATCTGGAATTTCATGCATAGCAACAACAACTTTGTTTCATGCCCTGGAGGGTCAAGGCAGTTCATCCCATGAGTTTGTAGGCCGTCCACAGATTGGACAGAGCTGTAAAGATTCACACACTGCCCTTCTGATTCATCTGCACTCCGAGGTTAAAAACAAAAAACAAAAACCAGGCATTTCTTAGTTTTCTAGAGCTACTGATTAACACAGAACAACTTGCTTTGAAACACTGGAAAATGTTGCAGCCAAGAGTCAGACCAAGCCTGTATCGCTCCAGCTATAGAGAAACTAGAGATGCTGGGAACTAGAGGGGGGCTGGACCCTCTTACTAACAACAGAAGCTTCATCAGAGACTGAGCAACGATTAAATACCATGGAGGTGGACACGGGGCGGGGGTGTCACACACAAGCAGGCATGCATTTGTGGAGCACAAAGGAGAAGGACCAGTTAGCATTTTCATGTAACCCCAGTACTGTAAACAAATACACAGAAACCTAAAGCTCCTGACTAAGCGCCAAGCACCCTTCTGCTTGAATGGCTAGATGAATCGAGAACTGAGGCCCCTCCGCTTCCCTCTTCTGGAAAGCTCTGGCAAATATGGTTTCCTTATCAGCTTTCTTAGGGCCTCAGAAGACACATGGCCGTCACTTGAGGCTCAGAGAGCACTGAAGAACTCTGAAACTTTCCAAACAGCTTTGGTCGACTTACCTCAGGTTCTACATGATTCTAAATAATACAGAAAATCATATATGCTTTCTACTGGAGACCTAGTACACAGTTTTGATGTGGGAGGTCCTTCTGTCTATGTGTTGCTTTTATTGGTTGATGAATAAAGCTGTTTCAGCCAATAGCTCAGCAGAGTAAAGCTAGGCTGGAAGTTCAAACAAAGATACAGACAAATTTGAAGCTAGCTACTGGACAATTTCTTCGAGAAGGCAGTGTGCACACACCAATTGGAAAAGTGGTGTTCCGCCCAGTGTTCTCAGTATTTCCTGGCTTTCGTGTGTCTAGTAGGAGCACCCATAACTCACTCCGTGTGCTCCCTTTCCTTCTTCACATTATTTTATACCTAACAATAGAAATGTTAAATAGCAGAAATACAGTGTTGCTCTGTGCAGTCCAGGGAATGACCTATAATGGCTATACTTTTGGTTTTGAAGGATTTTGTTTTGTTTTTTGTTTGTTTCAAGATAATGCTTTCTCTGTGTAACCCTGGCTGTCCTGGAATTCATGTAGGTCCACCTGCCTCTTCCTGCTAAGTACTGGAACTAAAGGCGTGTGCCACCACATCTGGCTGAAGGACTTTATTGTTAAACCAAAGTCAAAGACTAGTCCACAGCAGGCAAAGAGACTGGTAGATAGCAAAACACCACTAAATCCGGTGCCCAAAACAATCCCAGAGACTGACTGTGGAAGCCCCTTGAAGGAAAACAGCTGAAGATCAAGGTGGAGAGTTTGGAACAGAGCAGGGTGTCCCCTCAGTGAGGCTTCCAAGCGGAAGAACAATTAGCACCAGATAGAGATAGCGTCATCAAATAAGGAGCTCGTAACAGACAGGCTGGGGAAGTTGAGGCAGTCAGTGGGGCTCCCCATTGAGCTCCCTCGCTATGGATGAGCTTCCCATGGCTGAACTTCTGGCTTCTCTTTACCACTGTAGGCATTTTTATATCTTAAGTAATAGTATCTGCTGTTGGAGGCAGTTCACCCTCTAACTGTTCTCAAGGATACAATGTTTTATTTTGAGGCTGTTTTGCTCTCCTCTCTCTGCAGCCTGCCACAAAGTCAGGGAGGCAGCCCATTCCCAGATAGGGATGTTAAAGGTCATTGACCCCAACATGCTGGTGTCTGAATGGGGAGAGATGGGCAATGTGGCTTTCAGAGCTAGTTTCTCAGTGAGCTCAAACAACGCATGATGATTTACCAATATCTATGTTTCAGGTATAGCAGATTTAAGACCAGACAAGCCTAGATGCTATTGAGACTTACAATTCCGAGTCCAGCCTCTCTAGGTTTAACTTCCTCCACCCAAGGTGCAGCAAGTAATGCCAATATGCAAGGCTGTTCTGAGGATGATTGGAATGATGTGCCCGACATGCCTATGATGTTGCCAAGGATACCAGGAAAATGTGTGTTGAGGTAAAATTAGGAAAGAATTATCTTCTAGAGAACTCCTGAGAATAGATTGAAACTACGAAGTTATTAAGAAGAATCCAGTGCTGGCCAAACCTCCTCCAGAGGGAACTGATGTCACCTGCTGGGCCCCAAAGCCTGCTGCCTCGTCTTCAAGAAGCCATCATTCTCCAAACCTCACCACACTTCCTTGAAACTAGAAAAGAGAGAAGGCTTTGTGACTTCAGAGCCATGACATGGAGTCCTGACACCTGAACGCTGATAGCAGAACAGTCACCTCAGTGAGATCCCCATGGTGCCACAGACAGACAGCAGATGTATTTGGAGGTTTGGAGAACTGGGGCTGTAGCTCAGGGGTAGAGGAATTATTGATGATGTTGCTATTGCTATTGTTATTGCTATTATTGTTGATAATGTTGCTGTTGCTGTTGTTGTCATCAATATAAGAAAGAAAATTATTAACAGTTTGTTTCTACACAGGAACAAAGTCAAAAGACATATAATGGCAAAAATCTACTCTTACTTTTGCTCTTTTATTTTGAAGTCACCTCAGGGCCTTCCTCGGTCCCCAAGGCCCAACCTCTCTATGTGCCTTAACTACCAAGCTGATCTGGGGACCAAGGCCTGAGAAGAATGTCCCCTGGGATATTGCATATTCAAACCATAGCATTTATTACGCCTTTAACATTCTGATACAGCATTAATAAGCCACTTGCCACATAGCAAGCATCACAGCAAGTCTGTGTGATATGTAGTCATCAGGGAAATGATACACGGTCTTCCTTCTGCTTTTCCTCCCAGTCAGCACGGTTCTTTGTCTTAGACCCACCATGTCAGTCACTGTGCTGTTGCTGTGATAAAACACCATGACCAAGGCAACTCATAGAAAGAAAAATTTATTTTGGCTTGTGGTTCCAGAGGATCAAAGTCCATAATGGCAGGGTGGAGGTAGCAGGCAGCAGACAGAACACAGAACAAGAAGCTGGGTGCCCACAAACTGGAATGCCATGAGGCCTCACTCCCAAAGCCACCTCCAGTGACATACTCTTCTAGCAAGGCTACACCTCCTAAACCTCCCCAGACAACGCCACCAACTGGGCACCAATAATTCAAATGTCCGAGACCATAGGGCTCATTTCTCCTTCAAACCACCATACCCACTGTGATCGTCTGGTGTTCCCAGGAGTCCTGCCCTGAAAGACCAGCTAATAGAGCAGGCTATGTTCATGTAGACCTCATCCCCTGATGACTGTTATAGTCTAGATGTGAAGTCTGCCCCCCACCCCTCCATGCTTGGTTGCCACTTGATTGTTCTGTTTGGGGTAAGGTATAAGGAACCTCTCTAAGTTGGAGTCCAACTGAAGGTGGTGATAGTTTTCTGTAATGTTGATCATTGGGCTGATAGCCTAACCCCACTTTGTATCCTATCTCTACTCCCTGTTGTGTTGAGATGTGAAAAGATGAAAACTCTCAGCCACACCCCGCCCCTTCCATGGATCCACCTGCCCCACGCCTTCTCTGTCATGTACTGGACTGTTACACTCTCAAACCCTGAGCCCAAATAAGCCCCTCCTCCCTTTAGTGGCTTTAGTCGGGTATCCTCAGCAATAAGAAAGTCTCTTCCACAAGGATAGAGAGTTTCCTAACTGCACCTTCAGCTGCCATTTGCCTCAGTTCAATAGGACGGTGAGGATTTCAAAGACGAAATTTCTGGCAGTCTTCCACCAGCGCTGGTCACTGCAGCCGACAGTCACACGTTCTTAGTACAAGGTATGACTAAGTAAGTGGGTGGATAAATGGATTCAATTATTACCGAATTAATGAATGGCAAATGGGGGGTGGAGAAAAGGGTTTTGTGATAAGAAAGGCGATGTGGCCTTGTCCCCCTAACTGCAATGGGACATGCTAGAGACACACAAGAATACCGGACTCTCTTCTAGCTGATGAGGGAGAGGGACTTGATCGGGGGAGGGGGAGGGAAATGGGAGACGGTGGAGGGGAGGAGGCAGAAATCCTTAATAAATAAATAAATTAATAAAAAAGAATACTGGACTCCACAGAAAGCAGCAGATTGTTAGATACACTCCAACTCACTCACAAAGCACCAGATCGACACGAGAGCGCTGGGCTTTTAAATCACTTCGTGTGCTAATGTTCATATGTCAGAAAGTTTGGGCCTTCAGGTTTTTTGGCAGCTATTCCATGTGTTTGAACACACTTTCACTTGGGTTGGTTATTAGCATACACTAACTGTTCTGAGATTCTGTGAGCAGCCAGTTGAGAGAAACGCCCTGCTCATAGCAAAGTCATCCTAAAAGCAACAGAAACTTCCAAACTGGGGTTAGGGGGACATCTCGGTAACAGAGTCCTTGATGTGCGATGGCAAGGACCAATGTTAGGGTCCCCAAACCCAAGTAAACGTCAGCTGGGTATTTCAGGGCACCCTGGAGGCCAAGACTGAAGCAAGCTGGCTAGGTTGTCTGTTGAGTTTGGTGGAGAGGTGGGTTCAGGTGAGAGACTCTGCCTCAGTGTATAACGTAGAGAGGAATTGAGGAAGATACCCAACCCCGACATTCTGCCCCAGTCACACAAGCCCCCTCTCATGAAGAGAGAATGAGAGAGAGAGAGAGAGAGAGAGAGAGAGAGAGAGAGAGAGAGAGAGAAAGACAGACAGACAGAGTATTTCTAGCTTCTAGCCTTTGCTGAGAACGAGTACGTAGATCTATCTATGTTGGCCACTCAGACTTCATAGACTCAAGAGCGACTTCAGCACTAGCCTAGTGTGTGGAGAGATGCCACCTCTCTTCAAGGTTGCGCGCAGCAGCTCCTAGCCCTGCCATTAACTCGCTTGCTATTTTCCTCATGGCTTTTCTGCTGCTGCCACTGAGTGCAAGCGCTTCTCCGGTCTGGAAGCCCACACACGCTGTCTTTCAGCTGCTGCTCCTCTCAGGGATTTTGGAGTTGGAGTGACTCCTCAGACTGTAGCAGCTGCAGGAACAAAGTGACATCACCTCCCCTAACACCAAGCCTCCAACAGGGTCAGGTCTGGAGCAGCCATTTTTTTTTTGGACCGAATACATACAAGCAATCTACCTCTTTCCACCCTGGAAACTGAGCTCACAGGTCCAGGGTGTCCAGCTCTTTGTGTGTGCCAGGTGATGTCAGGGTGAGCATCCCAGCCCTGCTGATACTCTGCAGGTGCTTCACTCATGGGATACTATGTGTCCCTACCAGATGGCGGTGTGGGAGACAGACGCTCAGCTTTAGACCTAACTTCACTTAAAGTTATAAGGCCTTTGGGAGAGAGACTCACCCATTGTTTTTGGACCGAATTATAGAGATGTTGGGCCAAACACAATGGGATGGATACCCGGGTAGGGTGGGGATGGAGAAGAGTGTCTCAAGAGATTTCTCTACAAATAAAAATTCCTGGCAATAGCCTCTCACTTCTCTCATGGACTCTCAATCTGGACTGTGGAAAATCCTGCATCGCGGGTCAGATGTGGGGATGGAATGGTCTATAGGACTAAAGCCCATGAAATGAGCTACCCGACTGGACAGCCAACCTGGGCTCCCCTAGTCCTTCCTTACCTGGCTCTTTACAAAGCTGAGGGACAAGGAGAGCTCAAAATCCCACTGTGTTTGAATCCCATGGAAAAGGAGAGGTCTTCCTTCGTAAGTATTGCTAACCTTAGTCCAGTTCATGTTTTGAACATAAATCTTAGCTACCCAAATAATAGACTATGAAGACAAAAGTGTGTTTAAGATAATCATGCCTTTTTGAGTTTCTGAGAATTCTTGGGAATATTACTTTATTGTCTGTGAGTCCTGAAGACAAGCATGCCAGGAATTTTTAAATACTAAGAAATGTGCTTTTGTTCACTGTATATTTCTAAAATGTATCATTGTAGTTAAGTAAACCCACTTAAAGCAAAACAGGTTTTGGTGTAGCCGTTGTAGCCACAGTTGGCCTGACTCTCTTTATCCTGCCTTCCTTGTCACAGACACTAGACACAGATAAAATTAGTGAGTTTTATTGAACTCCCCCAAAGTTTCCAGAAACCCAAGTTTCAGTTGTTCATAATTTTGTCGTTTGAATTCCTGAGGTCAGGATCTTTCTGTGTCCTGATGACAGCTTATGTGTCAGGAACTCTGCTGGGCTTCCTCAGATAGATGTACGCTGAAAAAGATACACTTCCCTCAAACCTTGAATTCCACAGCAAGAAGCTGAACCTGACCGAGACAACCCTTTAAGGAAAGGAAGGAGGTCATCAGAAAGACAGGAAGGAGAGATGAACGTGCAAAGGGGAGGTAGAAAAAAGGGGGAACTGAGGCCGAAGAAAAAGAGGCAGGAAAAAAAGCCTCAGCTAGTTGGGAGCTCACTGGAATTTACAAGGAAATCCTAGCAGGGGCGCAGTAGTGGCTTTTCTTGGGCTGAAAGAGGATTGCAAACACTCCCCACCCCTTGAGCAGGACTTGTGCCCTGGTTGAGCCAGTGTCCTGACTGAGAACAGGACAGCGCTCCCATCCCAGCCTGCAGGAGTTACAGGTGCACTCCTCAGAGGGTCTGCTCTGGAGCTCTGTGGGCAGGCACACTGCTGCTGTCATTGCGGCTGCTGCTCCGAACAGCCCTTCCAGGAAGGTTGATTTGATGAACAACTCTCAGAGGGGTGGAAGGGGACCCAAAGTTTCAACCCTAATTCTAAAAACAGTAGGTCAGCAAGTGTGATTGTTCTCTGCTTGGAAGTTAACCCGTTCCTTTAGGAAGCATCAGAGAGAGTGACCCCCTCGTAAAGATGGCCGTCTGTGAGGGCCATTCCTTTTGTGGCTCACAGATGCCTAGACCAGAGCAGAGAAGTATTCCTGAACTTGAACAAAAGTGGTATCTCTAGCAACTGTCAAAGTCAGCATGTTGCAGAACTGGAAAGAGCCAAAACTAGGAATCCAAATTCCTCATTCTCAGCCTTCTCAAGGGCGGCAGCATCCTTATCTGCCAGTGCCTGGACCACACAGCCCCCGCCTCCAGCCCCTCAGTGATCTCGCAGCTCCTTATAAGTTCATCACCAAGGCCTTCTCTCACAAAGCAACCAGGCCTCCTGTACACTTTCCCATCACTAAAACAAACAAGACCGACTGGTCCACCCAGGAATTCACCCAGCCACAGACTAAAGAGTAGCCCTAACTGTTGTCATGGTGAACATTTAGAGGCAGCCAGAGTTCAATCCCAGGTCTGTAAGTGGGTGCTGGAGACCTTGGGGAAGTAATTAAACCTCTCTGAGACTCAGTTCCTCACGTTGGAAGTCATTCATGATAAAGTAACAGGGTTGTTACAGGGATGCAGCTTTGCCATCTTGTTGTGAGCGTAACTATTGATGCAGCACTGTGTACTGTGTAGTCGGTGAAATCAGAGAGCAGAGGCAGCCCAAGTGCTTTCGGGACTATGTCCCCCAGGGCTTCCCCCAGGGCTTGGCAGGCAGAAAGCTGTGAAGGCTGCAGCAGGCAGATAGGTTTATCTTCCTTATCTTCTCTGGCCCTCTCTGTGCCTCCCAGGAAGGAGCTTATTTTGACCATTGCATCACTCAAGGTCCCAGCAGGAAGCAGATGGTGAGTCCCCATTCAGGAGATCTTTTCCACCAAACGCTTGCAGGGATGACTAAGGGAACTCACAGGGGATGGCTGGGCATTCCAGTATTAACCCCAGCAGCGCCTGCTCCCTTTGAGCTGAAGGTCAAGGGGCAGAGCTGCTGCTAAGCCAAGAAAGCCATAGCCCAGAAGACAGCTCCAGAGACTTAAAGCCCTCAATGGACCCCATAAAAATTCTCTACATCCTCATTAGCCTGTCTGTTGATGCTGTCACTGATTGGGTCTTGCTTAAGCAGCTATTTCTTTTTTTTTTTTAATATTTATTTTATTTATTTATTATGTATACAATATTCTGTCTGTGTGTATGCCTGCAGGCTGGAAGAGGGAACCAGACCTCTTAACAGATGGTTGTGAGCCACCATGTGGTTGCCAGGAATTGAACTCAGGACCTTTGGAAGAGCAGGCAATGCTCTTAACCACTGAGCCATCTCTCCAGCCCCGGCAGCTATTTCTTGAATAGATTGTTTCTCAGCACACTTTCTGGTCCTCTGGCTCTTACAACCCTTCCACCTTCTCTTCTAGGATGTTCCCTGAGCCATAGTTTGGTGTTGACTGCTTCTCTTCCATCTGGATCCACTGTTCACAGCCCGCCTTTTTAGGGCAATCTCATCATTTGAAGTGAAACCTTAGTGTTGAAAATATACTTTCTTTTTGTACAACACAACCTCTAAAGGAGAACCAAATTCTTCATCTACCATTCATCAGAGAGATAATAGGGCTTGTAACAGAACGGGTGGGGGAGGGGTGCTTGTTGTGTTGGACTTAGAAGGAGATGGGATATTTGACTTTGACGGGCAATTCCATAGCCAACACCCCTGCCGTGTAACCAAACCTCAGTGTGCCCTGTTATGTTTTCAGTGACGGGATTCAGACAAGCATTATTATCCACACTTGACAGAGGAGGAAACGGCGCCTCGGTGAGATTGTGACTTGCTAGTTACGCAGCTAATAATGGACAAACATTCCAAGAACCCAGAGTATCAGTCTGTAAGTTCAGTATTTCCTGAGCCATATCAACACCTCTCCAGGGTGCCACGTGGCTTATCAGACAGAAGCATTACTTCTTGCCTGGCTCTTCCTTGAGTTGACAATGCTAAATGTCTTCTTCGCAAGTTGAGCAGAAACTCAGGCTAGTAATCACTAGCTTCGTGTCATCGCTATCTTCTTTCTTAATTCAAAGGAAAACACGTATATCCCAATGTGGCCGCTCTGTCACTCTGCCCTCCTGGTCAGAATCAACTCGTTTTAATGGACAGCTGAACTGAAAGGTTACGTGTTATTCTCGGGGAAAAAGGCATGAAGGTAAGGCCAAAGTATGAGACTATGATTTCTCTGACTCAGAGAGAACCTGAATCCTGGAATAGAGGCCTGGTGCGTATCTACCCACAAGGTATCAATACGCATCTTGTCATCTTTGCACACCCTAACTTTAGCCTTTGGTAAGAGCTGGGAGATTATAACCTGAAAAAGAAAAGCAAACTTCCTTTTATGGGTTAGAACTTTCCCCCATGGGCAGCTAATGCTCTTCAGATGCTATCAGAGGTTGGATAAAATAACCGAATGGCATATTTGCCATTCAAAAATTCTGACAACTTCCTCTGTCCATTAGCCAAGACAAAGGGTGACAACCACGAAAGGACAGGGCATAGAGCACTGTCTAAATCCCTGCTTGACAGAATCTCAGCACCAAATCAACTAAGGTTCCGTGACACTCTTTCAGTAATGACAAGTGGAGTAGAGGCCACACCATACCTGTCTCAGATGAGGAACTGGCCTCGGTCACCCCAGACGGTGAGAGCATATATCTGATGGGAGAAGGAGTACACCCCAAGAGCGATGCATTCCCAGGAGCATGCCAGCATGCCCCCATCCTTGTCTTAAGCAGACAACAGTGTTCAGCATCCATGCTCGCCCTCAGGGATCAACAGCTGCCTTGGTTACAGTCACTACGGCCAAAGACTGGAACTAAGCTCCTCGGTTGGAAATTCCAGTGTTTGGGCTCGCTCAGCCCAGCTGCAGCGTAAACAGAGGTTCCCAAGCTCCCTAGGTAGTTGAGTAACTATCAAAGCTAAAATGCATCACATGGAATGACTGTTTCTTTTGTTTGACTGTAGGCAGGTTTCAGTGAGGCAGTCACATCGTAGTCCAAGCAATGTGGGTCGTTGTATACAAAGCCTCATCCAGCAGGCACCAGCCTGAGGCTTGGCCTGCAGATTCTGTTTGGCTGTATTGTTGCCTTTCTAAATCAAGGAATCATTCCCGCCTATACCTCCAATTTCCTCTCTCCTGGCCCAGTAGCAAAGCAGGGCATAAAAAATCTGGCAGCTTATATCCTGCAGATGAGGGAATGTCAGAGAAAATAAATAAATGGGCTCTCTCCTGTTTCATTCCTTTCCTTCAGGGAAGAAAACAGGAGATGAAGACTTAGAACGAAACACAGACATTTTCCAAAAACACTCAGCCTTGCCAGCTCCTGACGGGGCTCAGCAGCTTGCAAACCACCCTTCAGGCCTGGCTGCACCGTGGCTTTCATGCAATATTGCAGGGTTGGGTTTTTTTTTTTTTCTGTTGTTTTCCAGTTGTCTGAAAGAAGCATGGTGTGAAAATATAAAGCACTCACGGGCTCTGGCCAGCTGCAGAAACTGAGGGAACACAGAGCTGTCCTGTCTCTGCCTCGGATGTGTCTATAAACCCTCCCGTAGAGCACTGGCTGCTTTTCTACCGGGGTTTGAATGCAAAGCCCTTGAGGGCAGCTCTCTGAATATCATGCCGGTGCCACCAGGAGGATTTTGAAAGGGTAGACCCAGCAAGGGAAGCCATCACCATGACCTCCATCCACTCTGGGAGGAGTAGTTCAAGGGTGGCACTCTCTTGACAAACAGGCCATAGCCTCCCATCCTAAAACAGGTCATCATAACTGAAGGAAGAGAAACACAAACATAGCTCAGAGGCTGTGGTGATTTGAAAAAAATTGCCCATATAGGCTGCTCTTGGGGAGTCGTTCTGTTAGGAGGTCTGCACTTGTTTCTGAACTCTCAACTATGCACACAGAAGCCCCTAACACCCAGGAAACACGGTCTCCCTAAGAAAATGTATTACCTGGCTCGTAAGGAAATTTCTTCATCAGATTCAATGACTGCAGTGTGAGCAGAATCCCAGCAGGAGGGCGGGACTGACAAGGTCTTTCCCCTGCTTTAGAGGAAGCATCTCTCGATGAATTAAATAGTTTTTCAATAGAACATTCGCTATTCCAAAAGTATTTTAAAAGATTCAATATCCAGTCCTAAGTCCCCTTCCGGTGGATAAATGAAAAGACATTTTTGCCTCATGGGCCAATAAATATGACGACAGCTTATATATTAAGCTGCAAGTCAGAAACTTTATTATGAGCCATGATGGTGCATGTCTTTAATCTCAGCACTCAGGAGACAGAAGCAGGCAGATCGCTAAATTCAAGGCCAGCCTGGTCTACAGAACAAGTTCTAGAATAGTCAGGGCTCTGTAGAAAGGCCCTGCCTCAGTAAATAAATAAATAAATAAATAAATAAATAAATAAATAAATAAATAAATAGCTTGGTTATGGAGAAGGTGAGTATCCGATGCAATGCTTTTAAACAGCACAGGAAATGGACTTGCCATCTGATTCTACCTGTCACGAACCTGTCGGGTTGCTCTTAAAACTTCATAAACTCTCTTTGGTCTCTCATCAAAAAATGTTATTACTTCATTATCTTTATCAGTAATGACTAATAAGAGCTGTGGCCAGAATTTACAGAAGGAGTTCCTGGATGTGAAAGGACAAAGATGTGTCCTGAGGGCCTTACAAATCTATGAGACAGCTGTCCAAACAGACAAGGTGAGGGGTGAGACAGCTGAGAGCACTTGAACCCGCAGGCAGAGGTCCTCTCAATGGGCAAGGCCACCAGGAAGGCTTCCCTTAAAGAAAGCAGGGGACGAAGGGCAGAACACTGAAGAGCACTCTCAGTGTTGTTGGGGTTTAATGACTTCAACAAAGATACTTATTGAAAGGTACACCCATTGTGGTTTGAGGAAATAAAACTTGTCTGCTAAGCAAGATTGAAAGAAAAATATTATAAGGATAGATTTGGGAGATGAAATCAGAGATGGAGGCGGTGGTGCTAACTGTAGATGTCATGGAACCAGGCCTGTGTGCACCAATCAACTTTCAGCAGCATTTCATTAGGCTTGGGGTAGTGCTTTGTTCCTTTGGGGTTTGGTGGTGGTGGGTTGGTTATTGG
>NW_004949096.1:26588542-26598606 GCF_000317375.1 Microtus ochrogaster
TCAAACTCTATATAAGTGAGAATGGCCTTGAACTCCTGTTTCCTGCCTCTACTTCTCAAGCAATGGTATTACAAGTCTTTGGGATTATGACCTTCAATCTACCTTTTTAACTGGTCACTTCTGATCTTTAATGAACTACATACATAGCGGACTGGGCAACTAGTATTCTTGTAAAAATAGCTGATTAGATGGCTGGAGCCTTGGCTTGCTGCTTTACCATTGTTCCATTGAGCCCTCTCAAAGGGTATTTAGAGACAGGGCCATATTGTGGTGCCAAGCCACAGGCTTTGCAGGCATAGCTAGCTTCACCATTGAGGTGAGAGTCGTCATTACCCGAATTCTTCAATTATGTTCTACCTCCCCAAACTGCCACATAGAGGATTAAAGTTTGTTTTTTGTTTTTTGGGGGTGTTTTGTTTTGTTTTGTTTTGGAGACAGGGTTTCTCTGTGGTTTTGGAGCCTGTCCTGGAACTAGTTCCAGACTTGTCTCAAACTCACAGAGATCCGCCTGCCTCTGCCTCCCGAGTGCTGGGATTAAAGGCATGTGCCACCACCACCCGGAAAGGATTAAAGTTTTAACCTTATTTTAAGTGAAACACAGACATTCATGTCACAGGCCAATGGACTTGAGCTGAGAGTGGCCCTTAGCTGCTGGGAGGGCTGAGTAGCATTAGGGTGCCTGCACAGGGGCAGGGTCCAGGGCCACCTACTGCTTTAGCAGAGAACAGAACAAACTCCATGAGACCACGGGCATCTTCAGTTGCCATCAATTACCTATGGAAATGGCTTAGATGCCCCTTGTGCAAGGATCTGAAGCCCTTGCGCCCCACTAAAGAGACCCCGTCTGGGAAAGAAGAGAGGATGGACAGGAAAGTGAAAGGCGGAGAAACATTTTCAGAAAAGATGTTTCCTGAGTGCTGACCATTTTTAAATCAAAGCTGTTTTCAAACTGGAAGAATCTGAGATGCTTTAACTAGGGAGCAAGTGACACAGTGGAACACAACAAGAATCACGACAGAAAACATAAACATGTAATTAGATCTTTGCACATCTAATTAACAATATAAAATTCTCTTTTGTTTCCCCAGAGGAGAATGTAAGCACCACCCCCACTACCACAGATTATGCAGCTGGGCTTCCAGAATTTGGGGAAAATCACAGGGGTCAGCTCATCACCCTGGACAAACTACCTTTGTCATCATGGCGTCTCCCCCGTCAGATGTCTGTGACGATACTAAACTCCCAAGCTCCATTCACACTTACTTCACAGGAAAAGTAAGTTGCAGAGCCCTTGTAATGGGACTCCCTCCCCCCCCAAAAAAGGAAGAGGTTGATTAAGAATAAGACTGGGTACAACTGCTCAGATGTTAGGACAGATTTCAAGGAAGATAAGAAGACATTGTCACTGTGACCACACACTCCCATACGAATTGTCATGGCACACACTGGGCACCTCCCACTCCATTCCTTACAGGTTTCCTGTGATGCCCCACCCAGGACACGCTTCTCTCTTGAACCCCCTTCCTGCTTGTGATTTTAATTGACCTTCCTCCCTGCTCCTGCCCCGCTTACTGGCCACCTCTTTAGAACACAGTCCCACGCTGCTCACAAGACAATTACATATTCTGAGTGTCCTCCAGATGGCTTCCTTTGGCCATCCCATTGCCATAAAGGGACTTTCAGATAGCACATGGGCGGGACACGAAACAGCTGTCAGGGATGCCATCGGCATCTGGCTGTGAAGTGTGTGCCAATTTCAGCAGAGAGCCCCAGGGCCTGCAGGGACTGTATGAGCTTTGGCACCCTGGCTCTCAAGCCACAGAAGCGCCATTTATGGAAAAACAAATGGAATCGTGGAGCAGTTGAGCCGGAGGACAGTGAGGTCAGGTCTGTGAGCTCAGCTCTGAGGACAATGTCCAGGGTGCTCACCTCCAAGACAGCCCCTGAACTGGACACACCTCTGAGGCCAGTTGAGAACTGAAAGCAGCTCCTCACTGTGTATGTGACATGGGCTACAACTTTCACATCTGACGCTTCCTTCCTTTACCACCCCTGAAACTCCTTCCCACCCTCTCCGGAGTACACACGCGTCCTACGGAGAGCTTGTGTGAGCATGACCCTGCAGAGCCGTAGCTATGGAACCTTCTGTTCTCTGCCAAAATTCCATCTGGTCTCTCTAGCAAGTAACAGAAGATCTGGGGATCACAGGCAATGCCCATGTAGAATCATGTGCTTCCCAGTGCGAATGTCCGCTGCCCCACTGCCGCCAAGTGTCAGGATGGGAAAGAAGAGCTGGAAGCGGAGACACAGATAAAGCAGGAGGGTGGGAAGAAAGGGGAGGAGAAAGCAGGGACCCAGTACATCAGATATAAAGGACACAAAAAGAAAGATCCCAGGGATGCAGTTCTCAGATCCCAGCCTTGTAGTCAATGCAGTTCTAACTGCAGTCATTGCCTACTAGGACCTCGTTGTGCAATGGTGATGCCTCTGACTGCAAACACTGCATCTCCGTGTAAATGTTGGGGGAGACACTCAAAGAGAAACTGGTACTTGTTCCCTTCTGTATCTCTGAGATCTAGCATTGTGGTCCTCCCGGCCCTGGATGGCAGATTCATTATATAACTGGTCATGGAAGGGAACATGAGCACCTGCATCACGTGCATTCTGAGTCCAGCCAGAGGGATACTTCTATGCAGTAGACATGACCCCACCCAAACCCTCTACCTGCCCCAGCCTTCTTCCCCCGATCCTTGGTGGGTTATGGCAGGGCATTCTTCCAACAAGAAGGAGGTCTACTCAGAGGCTTTTTCCACAGGGAGCTCGTTCTGAGCCAGCTTTCCTGTGTTTATTTAAAGACCACCAATGAGACAAGAGCCTCTCTTTCTTTCCCAAAGGCTTTCCTTCCCATATCTTGAATCATCTACTGGTTCTCTTACTTTTAAAGGGAAGCTATACCCAGGGCCACTCATACACTGAGGTACCCCAGCATTCTCTTGGAAAGTGGCAGTATTACTTTAAATCAGATCGCCATGCCCAGGCTTTCTAACGCCAAGGCTATGCCCTTAATGTCTGATGAGCCGACTTGTCATCAGTGGTTAGCTTTCCTTAGTCTCTGTCGAATGTCCCCAAACCTCTCTTTTTAGAGTCTTCTGGACCCAGTGGAAGACAGTCTTCCTGGAAGTTCTCTGTCTTCACAGCTCTTTCCTGCTCACCCTTGGCACTTAGCAGCAAGCTCCAGGCTTACTGTCAGCCAACTGTCAAAGACCCATTGGCACTTTGAGTACCTTGCTACTCCAATCTCAGATGCTGGTTCCCAGACTAACACTCAAGAGATGGTTGTAAGGAACCCCGACTCCCTGTAGACCCGGGATTAGAATTTGCAGGTCACTGAACAGGACTCCAGGGGGTGACTACACGGATTCAAGTTTAGAAAATGCTCCTTTAGCAGAGTGTTTGAGAGCTTCACAGCTTCATCGTAGGTGGAATCGCTAAGTAAGTTTAGGAAAAACAACAACAACAACCATTCAAGTTGTCTCTCCAGATCCTGATCGAATCAGCCTATGGTGTGCCCCAGGCACCAAAGGATTTTAGAGGCCCCCAGATGATGCTACTAGGAAGAATGGCTTTAGAATCTGCACTTGGGCTCTTCTAATCATTCCCACACTATCTAGTTATTGAACAAAACAATAGGGAACACTTTTTATAATCTATTGAGTTTGAATTGATTTTAAAACCATCAGCGCTGAATACAGAGTTTAGATTTGGGATTTTCTTTCTGTAGAGGTCTGAGGAAGAAAGTTGCAGACCCAGGCACATCCAGGAAATGACATATTTTCAGCCTAACCTAGTTTGCCACCAGAAGGCAGAGGGAGCGCTCCTTCTTAACTGGAAGGAGATTCCGGCAGATGGCCAGCCTTGCAAGGCACACTGCTATTCCTAGTTAAGAATGTAGAGCTCCTCACAGGAGGCTCTCAGTTCTTTCCCTCCCGTGGATGCAGGCCCAGTAGGTAATACAGTTTAGATGGACAATGTCAAGCCCTAATCACATGAGCATGAGCCCAAGCTGGACCCACTCCAACAACGACAACACCCTTGGCAGAGGCAAGAGTAGCCATCCACCATCTACGGAGGAATAATCCCAGGGAAGTTTGCTAAAGGGACTCTGCTTACGTCACAAAGTCCAACGAGGGACAGGAACATGCAACCCAGGGCTCTCTAATATGAGGCTGTGTCTAGGTCAAGGTATTACTCTTAATTTCTCAATGAATATGCTTCTGGCTAGGGTTTTCTCAGCTTTAAACCCAAGGGGTCTTAAGCATTCTGTAAAAAAATTGTCTTCCTTCATCATCTGTTGTGGTTTGAATGTGATTAAGTTCCCTACAGGCTCAACTGTTTGAACAGTTGGCCTCCAGTTGGTGGCACTGGTTTGGAAGACTGTAAGGCCTTTCAGAGGCAGAGCCTCCTGGAGGAGATGGGGGAGGGGGGGATTGAGTCTCTGTAAATCAGCCCACTTTCTACTGTTTTCTGATTGTGGATGAAGTGTAGCCAGCTGCCTCACACTCCTGCCACCATGCCTTCCCTACAATTATGGACTTTTTCTCAAATTATAAGAAAAAACAAAAAACAAAAACCTTTCTCCTTTAAGTTGCATCTTATCAAGTATTGGTCATAGCAAATAAAAAAATTAAAGTACCATCTAAAATATCTTCATTTATGAAGAGATTTGATAGCCCCCAAATAAAGATTTTCAGCAACTGGTAGAAATAGAGTTAAAGCCCTGTGCTTTTTGCAAATCCAGATTCCCATCCACTGGGTACACTTGGGTAGATGAAAGGCCACCCATGTACGTCACCTCCTGACCCAGGTCTCTGTGGTGACCATTCCTTACATAGTGGGATTCAATTCCAACATTCTCTATGGGATACCTCCCAATTAAATACCCTACAGTACCATTCAAAAGTGAGGGTTTTAATTTCAAAACCTGGAAATAACTTCTACAATCCTAAACTTTAATGACATGGTTCCTCATAATCAGAAGCATGCCCACGGGGTGCAGAAAATTCCAGAGAGGGCTGAAAAGGGAACCATACACACTAGATGAGGTATACTCTACACTGATTTGGTGGTTTTGATCCATTCCATTCTGCTACATTCCAAAGATAAACGAGCCCTATGAGCCAGGCTCAGAGACAACCACTTCCTCTGTCTGCTTCTTCTCCTCCTCTCACTGCCCCTGCCCTTGCTGGTTTCTCACTGTCTCTCTCCATCTAGAGTGACAGCATCTGGTCTTCGAACTGCTCTTTTCTCTTTCTATCTGCTCGGAGACCAGCTCACAAGTCTCCAATCTAGCTGACTTTTAAAGTACTGCTGGCTTGCGGATGATGGAGCTCGGTGGTTCAGTACTTCCCTGGTATGCACAAAGCTGAGTTGTGTCATGTGCTTTTCAGAACTCAATAGGAAGCTCATGAGAAGCAACACAATCCTCTATAGGGAGCCAGTTTTGTCTGGCATCCGCTCATTCTCTGTCTCACTGA
This sequence comes from Microtus ochrogaster, assembly GCF_000317375.1. Taxonomy (NCBI): domain Eukaryota; kingdom Metazoa; phylum Chordata; class Mammalia; order Rodentia; family Cricetidae; genus Microtus; species Microtus ochrogaster. The sequence goes on from NW_004949096.1 coordinate 26,594,077, forward strand.
ACTATGTCCAGGAACACAAAGCATCTGTCCTTTTCAGGGACCTAGGTACCCTTGACTCAATATTACTAGAGAATAGAGTAGGACCCCCCACTTTTGTCTGTCTTGGATAAGGGAACAAATGCAACAGAGAAGGCATAGCTCTGTGATGGCTGATGAATCAAAAGCCCATTAATAGACACCAATATATATTAATATGTAAGTATCATGCACTACAGAGCCGAGATCACATATGCCCTTCTCACGGCTGTTTGTCCCAGATGTCAAATTCTTGCCTTGAAGGGTTCAGGTGTTCTGGAGTACATGGGAAAGAAAACACATATGGAAAATCCAGGGCTTCCAGCCTCTGAGCTCCTTCACCGCCAGCGGCCCTCCAACCCCACAGGCATGTCTGTCCTTACTTGCCTGAGCAAAGACGATGCCTGCCTTATAATCGTTCAGAAAATAAGTATGAGAGTGAACAGCAAGCGAAGAGATTGCTTATCTAGGAACAATTTCTCAAAAGTCCCTTTTAAGGGACATATGAGGGAGGGGTCCACAGGCTGCAGAACACTAGTTTTGCATTTTCTCACCAGCCTCAGGATGCCCCGAAGCTAACATTTAGAAGTGGGTCTCTCAAACAGGAACTTCTAACCACGATTCACAGGCTTCCTAACTCCCGCTAGCCTGCCAAGCTTCACTCTACACAAAGGTGAGGAACAACCAAGGCATTGAGACACGTGCTCCCCCGGCCAATGAATGAGCCATCTCTGCCCACGCAGGCCACGTTATCATCCGCAAGAACAAACAATGGTGTCTGTTCTCCTTTCTCCCCACAACACTGAGCTGCTTCTCCACCTCTGACCCGGAGGCTGAGCCAAATTCCAGCAGAAATCCCAGGAGAAGCCCTAGCTTCGCTCGCCTCCTGCTACAAGTTAGCATGATCCAGTCAGAGTGGAAGGTTGAAAAGCCTTTCCGTTGAGACTAGCTTTATAAAACCCACCTTTGTGATGGTATCCACGCTGAAAACTCATAGAACCAAGACGGGGTTCATGACGAGTGGCTGACATTTTTTTTCAATTGTAATTATTAGGGGGCTGGCATTTATTGCTGTTACTCATCTTCTCCGTGTCCAGTCACCCTGCGGCTGCATTTCCACGTCCCCTCTCCTCCATCTAGAAAAGAACACAGACAATTTCTCTAGTGACTGAACCTGCAGGAACCTCACCCCATTTTCAGTTACCCCCTTAAACATCGCGGGGTAGAAGGAAAACAGAGGCCAAGGCTTTCCTACTTAGTGTGTCTTTGGGGAGCCCTGGGAGCAGCTAAGGCTCATTACAGCATGAGGTGAGTCCTTTGAGGTATGACAGAGGAAAGAGTGAAGGGCCAGATGACAGGAACAGAGTGGCACGGGGCCTACAGGATGAGGGTCCCTCCTTACCAGAAGGAACAGGAAGTCTGCGGTGCCACAATGAGGGCAGTGGCTCAGTAACTGGACAAGAGGAGGAACCAAAGGGGCAGAGACTTACAACCAAACAACACTGGAGTGGATGAAGAACTGAAGATTTAAACCTTTCGTGTGCAGTATGTCAAAACTACAGACTTGTCAAAATGCAAATGCCTAAGCCCAAGCCAGTCATTCTGCTCCAATGGGCCAGGGAGAACCTGAAGGAATCTTCTTTTTCTTTCCACCATTTTACAGCTCATTCTAACTTCGGTAGATTCTGGATTTGGCATTTGGAAAGTACTGAGGAAGGTTAAGACACTGGCTAAAGTAATTTATAGACCATGTGCCCTGTAGATCCAAAACACAAATTCAGTCAGAGTCCAGGAGAATGGCTGTGGTCATATTCACATCTGAAAGTTAGGTCTGGAGATCCAAGAGTCAGGACTGGTCCAAAAGCTCTTGGTGAACATGGCTATCTAAAGCTCAGTCTGGCAGATGACAGATGGTACACAGGCAAAGATATGGAGGTCCTGTGCCGGTGGCCTGACCCTGCCACATCCAACAGCAATGGGCATTTCTTGGGAGGGTGGGTTTCTTCCGCAGAAGCTATGGTAAGCAGAGGTATTGCAAGGACGCGATTGCTGAGTTGCTCATCTGACTCCAACACTCATGATCCCAGGTTCTGTGACAGAATCTCAAGATGGCACAGTTCAATTGTCAAAGAGCTCATCAAAGACATAGACTTAACAAAACAATTAGAAGAAACTGGATGATCCACACCTTCTGAAACCAGGCCTCAGTATCAGCTCTTCTCACAGCATCAATTCTGAGGCAGCACCTTAGAGACCCGCACCCAAACTCCTCCACTCCTCTCAGCATCTGTGTCTACCTTCCCTGCACCGATCCTTGGTCCTGAAACCTGGAAGAGCTCCCTGTAGCTCTCCACTTCTGCCCGATGATTATTTTCAGACTCCTTCTAGCCCAATAGCTGCTCAGCATTGGATCAGCAAATATGTTCTTTCTCAAACCTGTTCTAGTCTTCGCACAGTGGTATCTAAGCAGAACCTCCACTGGCTGTGAGCCGCTGCATGGGATTTTACCAGCAGCAGAGGAAGAAGCAGACCCCCTTCATCTTTACTATTTTTCTATCTCTATGATAAAAAATACCCCAACAAAAGAACTCAGGGGGAAGAGTTTCTTCTGGCTTGCAGTTCAAGAGAGATACAGTCCGTTATGGCAGGGAAGCCATGGTAGCAGGAGCATGAAGGCAGCTTATCACGCCAGCAGTCCAGAAGCAGAGAGTTAATAAGAAGTGCATTTGGGCTATAAAGCCTCCAGGCTCAACCTCACAATGCTCCACCTTCCAAACAGTGTGTCTGGCCAGAAGCCAAACGTTCAAACACATTGGCCTATGGGAAACATTTCACATTCAAAGCACAACACCACAGTGAGAAAAAGTGATGGAGCAGATATGGAGGGGAAAAGGACAGATATTGGGTAAGGAGCAGTAGCCAGAGGGAGAACTCACATTCTAAGATCTCTGATAAGCATTTCCTAATTTCAGTTGCTCTGTTAGGAAGGTAGAGGGCATTTTTTTTCTAGGCTTAAATGAAGAAAAGCTTTGTCTTGAGGTACTTTCCAATCACAGCCTTCCACATTCCAGGGGGACCAGGTCAGCAAAGGAGGGGCTGAAGTGTGGCTGACAAAATAGGGAAGAGATTGACTGACGTTACTAAAGCAAGAAGTTCAGGTCGCCATCTGAACTCGGCCAGAGCTGCACTTCTGGATCTCAGAAAAGACTTCTAAACTCACAGACCCGTGGCCCCACTCTCCCATGGAAAGCGCGTGGGTGATCTCAGGAGACATTTTTCATCAGGGTTTGCCCGGGATTTTGGCTTAGTCCCACTGCATTCCAGACTCCTGGGGCTTAGCTGAAAGCTTATGTGAACAGAAATCCTTCTAAGCAGGGGAGAACCAAGATCCTCAATCCAAAATATTATTATCTTCCTTGGTACACGGATAGGTTATCCTTTGTAAACAGACTGAAAGATATACAGGGAGAAATGATGAGCTGTAAAGTCATTCCTCAGAGTCCCCAATAGTTGTGGTCTGTAATAAATGTGTGAATGAAACATAAGCTTTTTTCCCAGAGAAAAATGTCTGCCATTTTCATCAAACAGATAAATACGGTCTCCATGAAAGAGTTGCCTTATCTTAGACAAAAGGCCACAAGGACAAACATGAAAGACTGCATTTTTGAGCTGAATGGCCACCAAAGAGTCCAAAGAATAAACTTGAGTTTTCCCAACAGAAAAGCAATTGCAAACCCGTTGGTAGCCCATAGGGAATGGCCCTTCAGGAAGGCGGGGCCTTTGCAGCCCTCCATGTGCAGTGTTAGCACGGAGACTCAAAGATGTGCATCTTTCCTGTTTTGTTTCAAGACCAGGCTCAGGACACAGGGTACAGCCTTGCTTCTGGCTTTTGAGCTGTCCTCATTCTGCCCTCAGAGGTCCGCTGCCAGCGGAGCCAGACAGAAATATTCTCCAAGCCTAAGAATGCCCAGGAACCAACAAACCTAGGTGGTTCCTAAGCTTATTTCCTGTGCTCGGATTCTGGAGTGGAATCCCAGGTTGGCCTGGCTACAAAGGCTGGAAGGTAAGAAAGGTGAAAAAATTCTGGAAAATGTTTCCAAGTTTTCTATTTACTGGACAGACAACAAGCCAATGGCTGTTTGGAGGAGCTGGCCTGCTGGCAGCTGTTTTCCATAAATTTCCAAAGAGCAGTGTCTGGCCTAAGGGAGGGAGATTTGAGGTGTGGAATAAGAAGGGAGAAAAGTAAAAGGTGATTTATTGGTGCCCTTGGCATTTTAAAGCTGGAGTGTTTGGCAAAGCCAAAGCCATCTTGCTACTGTAGTCTGAAAATTAGCCAAGAAGTCGGAGCTATGAAGGGTGGAGATGTCATTTGAGAAGCAAACTGAAGGCAACGGTATAGGTTCTGAGAAAATGACCAGCAGCCTGTCAGGAGAGAAAGGTCAGAGAGAGAGACGGGGGGCGGAGGGAGAGAGAGAGACAGAGAGAGAGAGAGAGAGAGAGAGAGAGAGAGAGAGA
>NW_004949096.1:26598706-26603299 GCF_000317375.1 Microtus ochrogaster
TCAGGAGAGAAGATGTAAGGGGCAGAGGAAGGTCTCTCTCCTAATCTGTTACTAAGTAGGAAGAACAGTGTCTACGGTAGATACAAAGACACGTCTGGAAAAGGAAAGGTCAACCTGTTAGAATGCCAAAGGGGACTGAAAACCAGCATTGCAGCAATGCTGAATCAAAGCGCCTGTCCTAGATGTAAAAGAGGAGGCAAATCTTCCTTTCTCTTATTTCACAGAAATACACAGGCAGAGCCTGCCTCATTTTTTTTTTCCATGTTAAGTCCTCTGGGAAAGATGTGTGTACCCCTAAAAAGGTTTCCTGCAGGCCCCAGATGTGAGGATGCCCTGCAGCCCCCAGATGTGAGGATGTCCTGCAGGCCCCAGATGTGAGGGTGCCCTGCAGGCCCCAGGTGTGAGGATGCCCTGCAGGCCCCAGATGTGAGGATGCCCTGCAGGCCCCAGGTGTGAGGATGCCCTGCAGGCCCCAGATATGAGGGTGTCCTGCAGGCCCCAGATATGAGGGTGTCCTGCAGGCCCCAGAAGAGCTTGAGATGAGGATAAGCTGTGGCTCTGAATCACAGAAACCCACAGCCCTTTGGGAATGAATGAGGAGGTGACCAGGACTTAGCCAAATACCATTGTCCACCAACGAAAGATGTGTTCGGTGTCTCTCAACAATGCAGTGAAGGATGCCGACTTTGGAGATAAAGAAACAGAACTAACTCACCTTTGTGTATGTAAAGAAAACAACAGCACCAAGCCTGCTGATGGCGTTAAGTCAGTACCAAGTGTTCGGCACCAGCACCGGGATCGTGGTAGATGTTCTTTATAGTTTTTCCTTCCCTCTTTCACTCTCAGAGAAAGGATACTGAGAAAAGGGGTTTGGGCACATTCTCCAGGGCAGTACAAAGGGCTGGGGATAAGTGGTGGCTTCGCTTATTGATTTTTCTAAAAGAAGATTTCAAGTAATGAGCTAGCGGGATAGATAGGAGAAGCTGAAGACTGGATACATAGATTTCAAACAAGTTTTTAACTCTCTCTCTCTCTCTCTCTCTCTCGCTCTCGCTCTCGCTCTCGCTCTCGCTCTCGCTCTCGCTCTGTGTGTGTGTGTGTGTGTGTGTGTGTGTGTACTTCTGGGCATCAAACCCAAGCAAGGTCTAGCACTTGCTAGGCAAGCACTCTACCACTGAGCATCCAAAGCCCAAGTTTTCCATTTCTGTGTTTTACATTTCAAACACTAAATTTACGGCCTCTAGCTTAAAGTAGAGCATCCCTCACAATGTCTGAGCACCATATGAACTGGCCCCAGGGCATCCACCAGTATGAGAGAAATGCCAGTCAGAACAACGGAGGAAAGCTAAGAAGGGCGAGGGGTTTGCCAAGAAAGACAACAGGCAGAAAGATGATCTGTGGAGCACACACAGAAGCAATCGAACACAGGCCAAAGCAATGCTAACAAACTCAGATCGCTGTGTTCCCGTGCCATAGCATGGGCAATGGGAAACAGAGCTACGGGCCTGGGTGGAAAATCTGATCTCAAAGTTTCACCAGAACTGGTGGAAATGGATCTTACTGTTGGGAATATATGGTAAGCACATCGAGAAGAGAAAACAAAATGGTTTTAGGCCCAGATAATGCTCTGTGTTGCTGATGGCATTGTTCATCCAGTCTTGACAGCCATGGTGTCAGACAGATCTCACAGAAAGCAGCTGTCAAAGCCTCGTTGCAGAACCAGGGGAGCCAGGGCTGGAGGGATAGGAGTGGATCGCTGTGTAAACATGAGGACACGAGTTCAGATCTCAGTGCCCACTTGAAAACAAAAACAAACTGTGTACCTGCCACACCAGGCCTTTGAGCTGGAACAGAGAGGGAAGAGCTTCTAGGCTTGCTGGAGGCCAGCTTAGCCCCAGGTTCCAGAAGAGAACAGGCCAGTGAGTGATACATCAGGTCACCTGGCATCTTTCTTTGGTCTCTGCACATGCTTACAAGTACATATACCTGCATACACTTCACATGCATACACTGCCCACATACGCATACAGAAATAAGGCAGCCACCCCCTAGTTATAGGCAGACTGTCTGCTATACTTACAGTTACTGTTAACAAATTTCCACACGTTTAGTTATTTATGTTCTAAGATGAGGTTAAGTGTGTTTTTTAAAAACTATGCTATAATTCTCAAGTTTGGGTTTTTGCCTCTTGTTTGTCTGTTTTTAGGTCTGAAATCGGTCTTAAGGTACTAAAATCAAGGTGTTGATAAGCCTACATTCCTTTCTGGATATTCTAGGAAAGAACCTACTTCTTTCTGGTTTGTTTTGGTTGTGCTGTTTCCTTTGGGGGCTTTGCCTTGGCCAGCTTCTAAAAGTCTCGTGCGTTCCTTGACTCACGGGCCCGTTCCATCTTTGAAGCTGAAGCTTCCTCATGCACATCACTTATACTCTTATTTCCCTCTAGTTTTTATGAGGACCTGGTAATCATATCAGGATCTCCCCCATTTTAATCACTGATACAACTTTAATGCTCCTTATGTCATAAAACCTAACATATACCCAAATTCCATGCATTGGACACAGACATCTATGTTTGCTATAATTTTGCCTACCACATCTGCCAGTGACTCATAGGTGAGTGTCTCACCAAGAGTAATCTTTGGCTGAAAGTGGCTGCCTCAGTGAAGGGTAGGCCCCAGAGGAAAGTAGCAGTCACTAAGTGATGGATTGAAAATCAATGGCCCAGTTCCTTCACTTAGACATGCAGCACCCTCCACCCTCACAGACCACCTAAAGCCACTGCTAGAGATGTACTGTAAAAATCTGCCCCCTTTCTCTGTCTAATCATGTCCCTACACCCTCCAAGATTCTAGTCTTTGAAAGTCTCGAAAAATATTACCTTGCTAATGAATCTCTGCCTTCGAGTGTTTCCTGGGAAACCTGAGCTAATATGATGGCTCTCAAGAGTGGTCTCAGAAGGCTGAGTCTAACGTGAGATTCAGGAGCTGTACCATTGCAGGTCCACAGACTACGGAGACTCCATCACTCGGGTCTAGCATGCACAACTGTCATGTGTTACTCTGGTGCGCTTGTGACAACAGTCATCAGGGGTGAGGGAGGATGGGCTCTGAACCATTCCAAAGAAACCACAGTTACTGAGGGCTAACTACCAGGGAATTAGGAAAGACAGCAAGAATCAAAGGCAATCGATTGTGAGCTAAAGTCGAAGCATGAGAGTCAGAAAAGAGACTGGCCTTTTGCTACCAGATGGCAGACTCACCTGAGAGATGACCTCGGGTTCAATCACAAACAAAGGAGAGACAAGAAAAGGTTGAGATTTCAATTCCAGCTGAGGATGTGGTTGGGGAAAGGTGGGACCATGAGAGTTTAGATGGGAATAGTCTTAAGTGAAAAGTCATATGACCTTCAATAACTTCCTCCCCCCGTTCAATGGTAATGCCCCCTTTCTTTAAAGATAACACAGGAGTCAATATTTAAAAAAAAAAAAGTCTCCTTCAGGATCTAGCCCAAAAAGATCACCTTACAAACTGTCTAAGTGGGTCATGAAGAGACGAGACCCAAAAAGGACTTCAGATACCAACCAGCTCGCACCAGCAGATATCAGTAAGCTGCAAAGCAGAACTGGGGTGCAGAGGGTGGGATAAAGAAAATATAGGTTATAAATATGAATGCAGAAGAGGTTGAGCTACAGGGTTCAGACCTACAGTGTAGGTGTCCTCACTAAGCACCAGCCAGATAATGCCACACTTGGCAAGACTGTCTCTTGGAAACTAGAAAAAAGCAATGGCATACAATAAGAAAAACGATGAAGCCAGAGCTACCATGATAGCTTATGGGGGGGGGGGGGGGACTGGAATGAGCCAATGAGGTGGAGGTATACAGTGGAATCTAGAACAGTAACCATCCAATTATGTTCTGTGGGAAGTCAAGAGGGCACTGCACCTACCTCAGTACCGAGAGGGTTTAGGGATAGGACTGGGAGCTCCATGAGTAAGGTCCCTGGTAGGGTGGGCTGGAAATGAAAACAAAGGAATCGTTAACTACCCAGTCTAGGAAGTCATGAGTCTTTACTTTACTGAAGCAACATAATCCCTAACTACGCTATAAATATTTGTCCTCACGCCTATCTACAATGCAGTCCTCGTCGCTCACCAAGGGCTCCTGGAAGCCAATCAGAATCCAGAGCTGTGGAGCCCAGTTCCAACAGGCACAGCTACAATACAGCTCCTGCACCATGGCTCTAGGGTCAGCAAGGAAAGGTCAGCGAGAAAGACTGTAAAAGCCAGAGGGATGGATAATTTGGTGTGAGACTGAACTTCTTGGAAGATCAGAAGCTACACCATAAAGTCTCACAACATGACTGCCTAAAACAAGAGCTGAACAAAGACAAAAGGCTAGACACACCAATGCGGGCGTGGGAAAGCCCAGGAGGCCTCGACCCTACACAAAGAGTTAGAAACAACGCCAAGCGTGGGAGCAAGTTTTCCCCTGGGATGAGTACACCAACTAGTTGTAATTCCTAATGGTCAGCCCTGAAAACATAAAATACAACCAACGTTATATGAACTGAGCAGGTTGTACTTAGGGGGGTGT
>NW_004949096.1:26603399-26611561 GCF_000317375.1 Microtus ochrogaster
GCAAATAACAACAATTAATGTTAAAGGGTCAGCGATTTGAAAGAGAGCAATAAGGTATTTGTGAGAGGGCTTGGGAGGAGGAAGGAGAAGGGGAAATGATGTAATTACATTATTGTTAGGTCCAGAGGAGACCCAGGACAAATGGTTAGCCGAGGTGCCTATCAACATATCAGAGTGGACACTGGCCACCAGGTTCTCCCAGCATCTTGCAGCATTGCAAGTACTAGTTCAGAGTCCTGGTTCTCTGAGCACCTCCCACCCTTCCTCTACCCCGAACCTCTCCACCCCCTGAGCTGACTTCCCTTCCGCCAGCCTCTCTTTCCTAGATTACTTAGTCTCTTGGACCATGTGCTCTCTTGACTCTTTGTCCAAGCCTTCCTCTTCATTCTTCTCCCTCTCCTGGTCCCTTTCTTGACCCCTTTCTCTTCTCTTACTCTCTCACTCCCCCTTATCTCTTTCTCCTTGCATGGCTCAGTCTATTCTGCTGCCATGCTCTGTCTGGAATCTTCCAGATGCCTCCAGCTGTTCTCTCCCTCATATCTACAATAAAAACCTTCTCCTTGACCATAACTAGGAGCAGATGTCCTCATTTTCATTCAATTATAATCTCAAGAAGATTAGATAATTTAAAATTTAATAATAAAAAGAAGTAAACTTGTGATCACCAAGTATGAAAGGTAATCATTGCTTGGCTTCCCTAAAGAGTTCTGTGGCCATTTATTCAAGTAGCCATATCATGAGGAAAAGGGAATCTGTGTATTGAGGGATACAAGACCCAAGATGACCTGAATAACTGAGGAAACAAGGAACTGTCACAACCTCTTTGTGAGAGTGAGAACACAATGGGACAGACAATAGGCATAGAAGGGACATAGGTCATAGGCAAGTTCTTGTAAGTTGTCTCAATGAAACTTAGGATTGGTGTTTGTAAAAAGTAAACGAAACTAACAAATCTGTAGTCAGATAAAGCAATAAACAAAGAGAGAGCTCAAAGAAAGAAAAGTATAACTGAGAAAGGAAATGTCCCAACAGATGGTGTGGAACTGCCAAGAGAAGACAGGGTCTACAAGAAGGAAACCTGCAACAACTAAGCTGATGAACTCAAAGAGATAAACTCCCAGAAATATGCAATCAGTCACAACTCAACTCTGAAGACATACAACATCTGTCTAGATCAACAAGAATATCAAATCAGTAATCAAAGGCCTCCCCCAAATAAAAGCCCAGATACAGACGACATCATGAAGAAACCCTAACAAACATGGATAGGATTAGACTCAAGTCCCTGTCATTATCAAACTCTTCCAAAACAGTTTATAATTTTAATATAAACTGTTATATTAAAATATTAATATAATTTTAATATAATTTATATTATAAATTTTTTTAAAATTTATAGGCTCATTTTCTAAGGCCAGTGCTACCCAGACAACAAAGCCAGTTATAGATAGTTTCAAAAGAAAATTACAGACCAATATCCCTGATGAATATAGATGTGAAGATTTGTTAATACTAAGATTCTTAGTATTAACAAAGCACATTCAACAGCACACTAAACAATCATGTGCCACAGTCAAGTTCAATGGCCATGCAGGAGACAAGGATGGCCCAACTGGCAGGTGCAGAGCAATCAAGGGCACAGCTCAGTAACAGAATGAAGGACAGAATTGCAATCACCTCTCTAGAGGCAAAAAGGCAACAGCAAAATTCAATCTCCTCTCATGACGAGAACTCTCAAAAAAGTGTGTGTAGAAGGAATAGGCCTGAGCATAGTAAAGACCAGATACGAGGAGCCCACAATTGATGTCATACTCAACAGTGGACAGTGACCTCATCATACTCAACAGTAGATAATCAGAAATAAGGAAAAGATGTCTCTGTCACAGAACACCATGGTTCTGCTTCCTCGACCCAAACCCTCACTCTCATCCTCTCACAGGTGCTAGGGTGCCCCCCAATAAAGTCTCGCACACAGATTTCTACCTTAGACTCTGTTTTGTAAAGAACAAACATAATACACATTATGTTCATAATACATATAAAGTTCCATTAAAAGCATCCATACACTTTGACCTGGATGCCTCTTCTCTAAGGCAGTCTGAGGAAACAAGGGAGATGAAGTCAGTTTGGGGGTCACTGTTCTGCCATTTCAGTTAAAACTGTAAACAACCTAAATGTTTGATAAGAGAGTGACAAATAAGTGATTCTTTGCAGCCATTGCAGTCCCAATCTCTTTTAATGTAAGAAAATGTTCACAACATGATTTCAAGTGAAAACGCCAGGGTGTTGCTATAAACTACGCCATTATAAAAAGTTCAAACATGTTCCTTAGAAAACTGCCACACAAGATCTCCTGAGGAAACTGGGAGCATGGGAGGGGAGAAGAAGAAGAGTGGGGAGGGGAGAAGGAGAAGGAGAACTTGAGGGATCAGGAAGGGCAAGTTGGGGGAAAGTCAGAGAGGAAGAGCAAGGGAAGAGATATCTTGATAGAGGGAGTCATTATGGGGTTAGCAAGAAATGCAGCACTAGGGAAATTCCCAGGAACCCACAAGGATGACCCCAACTAAGACTCTAAGCAATAGTGAAGAGGGTGCTTTAACTGCCCTTCCCCTGTAATCAGATTGATGACTACCTTAATTGTCATCATAGAACCTTCATCCAGTAACTGATGGAAGCAGATGCAGAGATCCAGCACTAAGCACTGGGTTGAGCTCCTGGAGCCCAGTTGTAGAGAGGGAGGAGAGACAATATGAGCAAGACCATGATGGGGAAGCCCAAAGAAACAGTTGACCTGAGCTAGTGGGAACTCACTGACTCCGGACTGACAGCGGGGGGGACATGCATAGGACCAAACCAGGCTCTCTGAATGTGGGTGACAGTTGTGTGGCTTGGGCAGTTTGCGAGTCCACTGACAGTGGGGTCAGTATTTAACCCTAGTGCATGAACTTTCTCTTTGGAGCCCATTCCCTATGGAGAGATACCTTGCTCAGCCTAGACACAGGGGAGAGGGCCTTGGTCCTGCCTCAAGTGATATGACAGACTTTGTTGACTCCCCTCAGAGACCTCACCCTCTCTGAGGAGCAGATGGTGGTGGTATGGGGGGGTAGTTACGGGGAGTCGGAGGAGAGAAGGCAGGGGGAACTGGGATTGGTATATAAATAAAAAAGAGTGGTTTTGAAAAGTAAAATAAAATTCTAAAAAGACAACTCTCACATAAAGGAAACTTGATAACTCCAGTGGGAATGTCTGAGAAAAGCTCAAGGACACAGATATTGCTTAATTGATCAAAGTTCTATCACACAGTTGGCGTAACTCCAGGCAAAAAAAAGGTGATGAATTCCCCGGTCCCATGTAATACACATGTCGAGTATGTAATATCAGACAAACTGGACATGAAGGAGAACTGAATTGTAACTTAAACATTTGAAGATACAGCACAGAAGAGGCTTTGTCAGCTGAACACAAGCCAGAGACATGTGTAAAAGGGACTCTCGGCTTAGAAGTTGCCCCCATCAAATTGGCACCAGGGCATGTGATTCTGGGTGGGTGTTCCAGCCAGTAAGCTTAGCCAGTCATGGAAAGTAAGCCGGTCCCATTCCCCCATGGTCTCCTGCTTCAGTGTCTACCTGCAGCATCTGCCTTGAACTCCTACCCCGGCTTTCCTTGATAACGGACGGACGGCAACCTGTAAGCTAAAATAAACCCTTTCCTCCCTAAGCAGCTTTGGGTCGTGGTGTTTATCAGAGCAACAGAAGGCGAAGTAGGGCAGGCACCATCTTGCCCTCTGTGCCTCCGCCCTCCCTGGATAAGGATCTTCACCATGTGCAAAGGTTTGCTTTCCTTTGCTTAGTATTTTCCTTTAGCAACTTAGGAGTTCTGATTTCTTTGACAACTCAGTGAGAAGGAATTTGCTTGATCATCCCCACCTTAAAACCTATAACCTTCAGACCTCTACAACAAGAATTAGGAGGAAAAAATGCGAACAAAACAGAAACTAAAGACCTGCCCTTTCCCTAACTGATAAGGAGGAGCAACCCCACCTGTGCAGTAAGAATAGACGGAATGTTCATACAAACCGACGGTGGTGCGAAACTGTGCTGTTTTTCAAAGGTCCCACGCGCATATTTTCTCACTTGCAGCTGAGCCCAGCCACACCGAAGAAGCTGGCCTCTTTTCTCGGCCAAACCCCAGAGAGTTTCTAAACGTGAATAAAAACCAAACACTCCTGTTCCCAGTTCCTCACCCACACCCAGGATGCTCCAGACACCTGGACGGGATAATGTGGAGGCTGAAAGAAGCAAAACCCACGGAAAGCCTGTCACCTCCAGTCCGTATTCCTCACTCAGGAACTGTCTGATAAGCTGTAGATGGAGGGGGGCGGGACTAAGCTTTTGAGGAAGGTAGCCTGTCTCTGGCTTCTTTGTACCCTCAACTCTGCTAAAGACTGATAGTCTCTTTTGTGTCCCTTTCACTGTCCCTTTCATGTGTCTTCCTGTCACGGATGACCTACCTGGACCATAGTTGAGGAGAACTTCAAGACAAGCAGGACCCACAATTCTCAGCAGCCCCTGAGATGTGCAGACGGTGTTTGCAGCACGTTTCCCCTCTGCTGTATGTTAAAGACGCAAGGATGTGCTGAAGGAAGTTGGCCGGAGAACCAAAAGAGACCAAGGGACCCTAAAATGGTAAATGGCTTAATAAAAATAAAGGTGTGTCTTGGACTGAGTTTCTCTCCACACGGTCTGTTGAACCGGGAGTCTCTCTAACCTAGAAAGGTGCACGTGGAACCAAAGGCTTGGATATATCTCACAATGTTCTTTTAGATATATTTATTTTTGTTTTATGCATATAATTGTTTTGCCTGCACGTATATAAGTAAACTGTGTGCATGACTGGTACTCACAAAGGCCAGAACCTCAGGGAACCAGAGTCATTGAGAGAGTCACCATGTGGGGGCTAGGAACCAAACCCAGGTTCTCTCCAAGAGCATCAAGTGCTCGTAACTGTTGAGCCATCACTCCAGCCCTCAACAAAGACTTTGAAAGCACTTCCTATTCACAGGAGAGATGCAAAGGTAGACACCATCCCCAGGGATTTTCAGCTCCAATGGTTCCTTGATTTGTCAGAAGGTCCCACAGGCCTGGTAGACCAGGGAGTATCATCAGGTACGATAGGCTCACTCTTCCCCTACACTAAGAAAAGGGAAACCCGGTAGACCGAGCACTATCATATGGTGTGGTAGACTCACTCTTCCCTTACACTAAGAAAAAGGGAATACCAACCAGAAACACCTGCAAAATAACCAGGCACAGTTCAAGGAAATCCTCAGAGGTTTGCCTGCTTCTCAAGGAACTCCTCAGAGGTGTGCTGCTGGCTTTCCCTCTTCACTCAGAACAAACATGAACAATTCTAGAGTCACCACCATCTCAGCCTGAACAGTGTAGCTCAGGATGCTCTGAGCGTAACTGCAAGGCAAGCAAAGTCAGCCTGCAACCTAAAGCTTCTAACTTCAGCATCCGTATCTCAGATGCTGCTCTAAAATCTCGGTCTGCTCTAAAATCCTCCAATAAAGCTTACTCCCAGAACATGCCCTTAGACCAGTGCCTGAGCAAAACTGCAGCTGAGTCTTAGCCTTGCCACAAATGCACCACTACCCCCTGGCAGATCTTCCACAAAGACCTCCCGAGGTGGTAATGAAAGAAGAAGAGGTTTGGGGCCAGGGAGGCCTGGTTTTCCAACCCAGTTCCACCACTTACTGTTTTGTGGCCACAGACAAGTTACTTAACTTCATTTCAGCCTCAATGTTCTTGGCCCCAAAATGTGGAAATATACGCCTGTCCAATTATATCTGGAGAAAGACTAACTATAAACAAGCTCTTCTCATCCTATCGTCTCTCATCTTGTAAGGGGAACTTAGAAAACACAGCAAAAATAAGACAAAACAGTTCCCGGCTAAACCACATCAGGAAAAGAGAACACCTCCTGGTTTGCTGCTGTTGATTGCCTTGACTGGCAAGTGAGAGAGGGTCTCTGGTCCAACCTG
The DNA here is from genome assembly GCF_000317375.1 of Microtus ochrogaster. Classification (NCBI taxonomy): domain Eukaryota; kingdom Metazoa; phylum Chordata; class Mammalia; order Rodentia; family Cricetidae; genus Microtus; species Microtus ochrogaster. The sequence goes on from NW_004949096.1 coordinate 26,609,443, forward strand.
CGGAAATCCATGGAAACACCAAGTAGGGTCCTGGGCAACATGCACGGCAGAAGTCACCCGTGTGAGTATCTTCCCCTGACAGTTACTTTTCTCCATTGCTTGTGACCACACACACAACAAAATCAATTATGGGAAGAAGGGGGTTTTTTGGCTCACAGATTGAGAGGGTGGAGTCCAACAAGACAGGGAAATCGAGACAGTGGGGTGGAGTGGTGGCCTGTCATTTAAACCTGAAGTCACGAAGCAGGGAGATGAAGGCTGAGATTCGAGCTCTTTGTATTCAGTCTGGGACCCCAGCCCACAAATGGTGCTGCCCACATTGAGAGTAAGGTTTCCTCTTGAACACATGGAGAAGTAGGTTATTAGAAATCCCATCGAGTTCAAAAGCAATATTCGACAACACGGCCCCTAAGGGAGAACATGAACAGCAAAGTGTAGCCTTAATTCCCTAAAAAACAACCTGCCTGGAAGATAATGAAGAGAACACAGAACTAGGATTTATTTATAGGTGTGGTGGTATGAGCAATACCTAAGGGCTAGCCTCCACCACCAGTTCATCTACGGGGTCAAGACTGCACTCTGGGTCCTGTCCCACATCCCACCTGGACTCCCACTCCCCTCTCAGGTGCCAGCCCCCCCAGACTCCATTCCGCCATGTCTTCCCTGCACAGCAGACAGCCTGATATCCCGCCTGGGTCCCATCACCTTGCTCTCAACTCTGTCTAAAGTTCTCTTTCATAGTTGCCCCTCAGCCTTCTCACCTATCCAAGCCCCAGCTTAAATGGGCTCTGTTGCCGCTGATGGCTGACAGAAGCCAGAAGACAGGATCAGTGCCTGGGAGACTGGGAGACTGGGGCTTACTGGGGCCAGCCAGTATCGGCCAGAAGGTCGGAAACCTGGGATTCTCCCTTGGAATGTGGTGTTGTATAACACTATTTCTGGGGAGACAGGAGCAAACAGCTGTTAACCCCAAATAGGGAATCAATTACAGACCAATGTAATAATACCCCCAAAGTTCACCTTGGTGAACCAGCGTTTATTGTATTACTTAGAGGAGTATGGGTGAAGAGTTACTTACAGGAGCATAGACAATTTTAATTAATTTAATTAATGTCATTTAATTAATGACAGCTCCATCATTTGGAAGCCCACCCAGGCGCGAGTGACGAGGGTAAAATCTGGAGCCCTAGACCTCTCTACACGACTTGCAGGCAGTTTGGCAGGCTGAGGAGTCTCACCTCCTCAGCAGTCCTTACTGCATACATAACCTTGAAGGGGTCTGGACCTTGTGAATCTTGTAAATTTCAGGACCTTTCTGAGCCCTCTGAGTTGTTTACTTCCTGAGTCTTAAGGGGTGTCCCTCCATGATGAAATGTTTCAATGGGAGGAATTGCTATGCAGTAAGTGCCTTTAGGCTAACCCCTAACTTCTGTTTTACAGTGATACGTACACTCACAGCCAAACGGCAAACTCCTCTAACTCAGAATAGTTTGTTGTGGGGAGTTTAGGTATGTGGGCATCTACATTTTTAAAGACCCCACCCTGAATTATAGTATCCAGCCTTCTGGTCATAGCTGAAATCTATCAACCTGCAATAAGAACTGTATCCTAAGAACTGAAGTCCTTCAAAGACTCTACTATACAACTGAACTCTCTCTTTCTCTGTCTCTCTCTCTCTGTCTCTGTCTGTCTGTCTGTCTGTCTCTCTCTCTCTCTCTCTCTCTCTCTCACACACACACACACACACACACATACACACACAAAACACAAGCAGTAGGTAAGCATCCTGGGCATTTCCAACTCAAAGGGGATAAGAAGTATTTTAGAGTATTCAAAGATCTGAAGAACCTACTAGGGTTTTGCAGCGAAACAGAAGTAACTGGATATATAGACATCTAAGTGGGATTTCCATCTATTATGCCAAGGAAGAGAGAGAGGGTCTTTCCATCGCTGTAAAAATCTCTAATCGTGGGTACATCTGTGAACCAATTTCATTTGAACCAAAGACTGAACAAAGATCTTCCGTCACCCGTGTGGGCAGCCGTCATCCAATCCACTGAGGGTTTGAGCAGATAAAAGACAAATTTATTTACTCCTCTCTCTCTTCTCTCTCTCTCCC
>NW_004949096.1:26611704-26622523 GCF_000317375.1 Microtus ochrogaster
GCCTCCAAATAGCAAAACTCCAGGTTCTGGCCATCAGCCCCAGGGATTTGGACAGACAGACACCATGCTCTCATGCTCTCAGCCTTGGACTAGAAAACCTTGCCAGCAGCGGTCCTGCTTTTCAAGTCTTACTTTCTGGCTGGGTGACCCCATCCACTTCCTTGCTTCTTCAGCATAATAGATGGAAAGCCCACTTAGATGTCTATATATCCAGTTACTTCTGTTTCTCTGCAAAACCCTAGTAGGCTATATAATCAACTATTTGCCACACATGAAGAAAGCAGTCGTTCAACTTCTCCACGCAAAACAGATCAGAACTTCTATTACAGTGGCCTCCTGTGGTTGACATGCCGCAGACATGAACTCATAAAGAGTGAATTCTAGATGGGAATGGTATCCAGAAACCAGTGCAGTTGTCTGTGATGAAAAAGAAAGCACACCCATGTGGTTCTGCATCTCTATCTTCTGCGTTTCTGTAATGAGAACTTATGAAGTCACTGTTGATACAGACTAACTTTTGTATCATTCCTATAAACGCACATCAATTCCGCTGACAGCGTTACATTGTTTCATGGTTGTGCCTCCCATAACCTGTGAATGAGTGAGCACCAGAGTCTCCTGGCCAAGGGCTCAGGCTTCCACCTTTTCCTAAACATATTAAAATAAAGCAGCAGCCCTTCTTTACCGTGAGAGGTATGTGGACTGGTGTGGGTTATTCGTGTGTGCCTGTGACTACAGCATCAGACAAAACCAACTTAAGGGAGGAGAGATTTGCTTGGGCTCCCGCCTTTCAAGGAGTTTTAGGCAGGACGGCAGAAGTGTGTGGAAGAAGTTCTTCTCATCCCTGCAGACCAAGATGCCCAGCAACCGTGGTAAGACCGTGACCTTCAAAGGCCCTAACAACTTCCTGCTGCCAGCGAGGCCCCAACTCCTAAACGTTCCATAGCCTTCAAAATTCGTGTCGCCAGCTGGGACATAAGAGTGTAAAACAGCCTGTGGGGATCATTTGAGATTCAAACCATAACATATAATGACCTGAACCCATGCATGGTTTGAACTGGGTAATTTATGGTTATGATTTCAAATTACTGTCTAGGTTCTGGCATCTAGAGTTGGGTCTTCTCGTTGGATTTACAAGTAGTCAAAATACATACTAAGTTAAGAGAATTAATGTTTAAAAACCATCTAATTTTAGCTATGCATCATGGCACATACCTCTAATTCCAGCACTTCAGAAGTGGTGGCAAGAGGTCAGAAGTTCAAGGTCACCCTTGGCTATGTAGCGAATTTGAGACAAGCCTGGCCTATTCAAGACCCTATCTGTAGAAAAACAGAAAGCACAAACCTTCCCGGAAGCCTGCTGTTATTTTTGCTAAGTGGAGTTATTATCAACAGCCTTCTAAGCATCTGTGTTTATACCCATAGAGGCTGCCTGCTCTCAGTCTTGCTTGAAGAAGCTTTTTTGGTTTTTGTTTTTTTTTCATTCTTGTAATAATTATAATTTTGAATTTATTTATTTATTAAGGATTTCTGCCTCCTCCCCGCCACCGCCTCCCATTTCCCTCCCCCTCCCCCGATCAAGTCCCTCTCCCTCATCAGCTTGGGTCAGGGAACCCTGTGAGAAGTCCAAGGACCGCCCACCTCGATCCAGGTTTAGTAAGTTGAGCATCCAAACTGCCTAGGCTCCCCCAAAGTCAGTATGTGCAGTAGGATCAAAAACCCACTGCCATTGTTCTTGAGTTCTCCGTAGTCCTCATTGTCTGCTATGTAGAGAAGCTAAATTAGAAGGTGAATCCAAAGACAAACATATAGGCATCCTCCTGAATATTAACCTTCATCAGGTGATGAAAGGAGACAGAGACCCACATTGGAGCACAGGACAGAAATCTCAAGGTCCAAATCAGGAGCAGAAGGAGGGGGAGCACGAGCAAGGAACTCAGGACCGCGAGGGGTACACCCACACACTGAGACAATGGGGATGATCTTTCGGGAATTCACCAAGACCAGCTAGCCTGGGTCTGAAGAAGCTTTTTTGTACAGTGAGCAGTGGTCTGAGCAGAGACTCCTCACAGGCCAAAGTGCTAAGAATAGTGATTGTGAGTACTTAGCAGTAAGTGGGACATTTAAATCAACACCTTCCTCCAAGATCAAAGGGCTAGCATGCTTAGCTCCCCGAACACATGCGAATGTCAGCATATGTGTAGGAGTTAGTGTGGGTGTGGTGTGTGTGGACACTAGAAGACAATCTCAGGTGTTGTTCCTCAGGTACTGTCCACTGTTTTGTGACAGGACCTCTGGCTTGCCTAGAGTCACCAAGAAGGCCAGGGCGACAGGCTACCATTCTCCGAAGATTGTCCTGTCTCTGCCTCCCAAGCCCTGGGACTACAAGCAAATGCCCCTGGATCACATTTTAAAAACTGATACTAACAATTTAAGCCCTTATGCTTGTAAGGTGAGCATTTAACTGAGTTCGCCCCCAGTTTCCACAGGGTGTTTTTAAATAACCCCTGAATTCATTCCATAACAATTATCAGCCTAAGATTATTTGCATTTAAATGTAATTTCTAATTCACCCTATCTTGGAGCTAACGCACAGGAAAGAACAATGTTTTATTCCTCGTTGTGCCTATCGTACCCAATGTGGGAGGGAAAGCAGAACACCCATGACCTCACCACAGGCACCCAGGAGCGAGCTGTGCCACCTAAACACCTGTCACCTCGGCAGGTCCCCAGCCTCATCGGAAGTCACTGCAGGGTCACCCCTCGTTCTATTTCATTACTGTTTCAGATAATAATAACTCTGCCAAGCTGTTCTATCAGTATCTTTTTAAGATGAAGCCAAGGAAGCTCCATGGGTTAGGATGTGGCTAAGGGGACTGATCTCTTCCTACCTCATGGGGTTCCAGATACACAGCTGCCGGCTTGCTGTGGGTGTCAACTGGGATAACTCTCCTCTGGGTTTGCCATTCAGCAGTTTTTGTCTGGAGGTTTGTTTCTGTGTTCCTTTTAGTTTTGTGCATGTTTAAAACCAAAACTACTCCCAGAAAATGCAAATTGGGCATTGCACCCCTCCCCCAGTATGACCTGTCTAGTGAATTGCAGGCATTTGCACAGTTCGCTGGTTTTAAATTCCTTGTTTCCTGGGGCACCCCTCCTTGGAAATTCAAATTGTTTGGAGATCAGTTTGGTTTGGGGAAATGAGCTACCATAATTAAGAACATAAAAACAGGAAAGAATTTAACATTTTTCTTTATTTACTCGTTCTCGGAGGCTTATGTGTGTTACTAACACAGCTTATCTTGTCCATTCATTCATTCGTTCATTCATTCATTCATTGCTCTTTCCATCGCAGAAGGGGACTACTACAAGCTAAATAGGATGAAGGCTCTATGCTAACAGAAACATCTACAAAGGAAGCATGGAGCATTTGAGTGTGTGTGTGTGTGTGTGTGTGTGTGTGTGTGTGTGTGTGTGTGTGTGACCTAAGCTTCTGAAAGCTTGTGACCAGCAAGTCTGCCAGTGAAGAAGACAGCCGGCAACAATTCACAGCCAACTCCACCAGCCAGGAAACCTCAGTTCACCGTGCTGTTCAGAAGAAAGGCAATTACTGGCTTTGGTTAATTGCTTCCCTGGCCCTGAAGTATTTTCTTAACAGGATGGCAAGAAGAAGAAAGAAGAACGACCCTTCCAAAATGCACTTGGAACCCTCAAAGACACAGATGTTGCTTTCTGGGGCCTTGGCGAATGGTTGGCTCCTTAAGCCAGGGGCTGAGTGGGCTTCGCAGAGATAAAAATGGTGGCTGTTAAGATAAACACTTTAATTGGTCTTTCTTCTGCTTCCAAAAGCCCAAACCCTTTCTGAATGAAATCTTTTAACGTTGAACTTAGGCGTCATTTCTTATGGGAAACTTTCTGTAACGCTCTCTGTCCTCAATTTTGCACACACAACCAGGCCGGTGTGCCCCCTGCTCTGTGAGCTCACACACACTCACACCCATCCCTTACGACTTCGCCTTCACTATCAGCAATCCCTCACTGGCCTGGCAGATGCTTGGCACACAAGGGGCACTTGATAAATAATCTCAGCATAACTGTAATGCATGAAAGCTTCAGAACACATATGCAAGAGAACACAAAAAAAGTAAACGTGCCCACTTAAATAATGAGGATCTGTTTTTTGAAGTGTATACACGTAAGCAGGAAAAGAGCTGGCAAACATTAAAGGAGAAATAATGGCCTATCCCACAGGCTGCATGTAATCCTCCACAGCTTCCAAATTGCTAAAGTAATTAGCCTAAACATAGCTCTCCAGAGCCCCGCTAAAGATGCGGGGCCCATCTGCTCTCCCTGGTAGAGAGCGGTGGCACACTTCTCATCGCAAGCAATATAAGCAGAACGCCTTAAATCTTAAACTAATTACTACATAAGTCGCTGGGCTCCACCTTCGTACTCTGTGAGGTTAGACAGAGAATGGGCGAGGCTGCAGTCAAATAAAACCTAGACAAGTTCCTTTAAGATATTAATCGGCAGACCTAATTATTATTCTGTTACATAGTAATTATGGTAATTAGGTATTGTTGATAAACAAGTCATATCATAATTAGCCCAGGTAAATTACATTTTCCCTGCCTCCAGCTTATCTTATTCTCAAATGCACGTAGAAATATCTGTGTCTACCATGCCCCTAATACCATGGTCTGCTTTTTATTATTCTTGTTGTTCTTGCTCTTTTTGGTTGAGTTTAGGTTAAAGGGATTATATTTGCATATGTTTATTTTGGGGTTTTCTTTCTTTGAGACAGGGTCTCTCTTTGTAGCCTAGGTTTTCTTCCCAGTGCTGGATTACAGGTGCAGGCGTTATACATGCATCCGAACCTATCATACATGCAGGAAAGCACCAGTCGGGAGTCCCTGTGCATATTATCCTGAACATTGCTTCACCTCTGCTTGGGTCACAGTTCCAGGAGACCTCTGAAGCTCCGTCCCTTTTCAGTCCCTTTCTTTCCTCCTTCTCCAAAGAAGGATTCAAGGAAGGGGGGGGTATTTTACACAAAAATTTCAAATTATGAATTTAGCATTAAGTAAAATGAATGTTTCTTTTAAACAAGGAAAGTCTCAACACACTCAAAAAATAATAATATAATACAATATAGATAATATAATAATAAACATTAGCCCCAGGTGCTGCTATTGAAAGGGCCCTCTGCACTTTCGCTCCCAACCCAAGTCCAAGGCAACCTCTGAGCTACAGCTTTGTATCCTACCTGAACCTTCACTAATCAGCTAAATGCCCATCTTGTAGAAGCCCCAGGTATATTCACGCTGTAGAATGGTCTTATCTATAGTCAGAGACCCCTTCAAAAGCCTATAAAAGTAAGGCATCTCTTTTATTGTGTGAGTTGTTACTGCATCTCCTATCCCGGAATTCATATTCATATATATATATGTATATATATACATATATACATATATATATATTAAAAAGTGCTTCTCCATATTGAACCCAAATAAGAACCTTTATCATCTAAAACAATAAATACCACAAACTCTGCAAATAAACAAAATGTTGATGCTCACACTTCCGCAACTCTCCTCCCCAGGCTGCAGCCTTTCAGCCGCATGCCAAATTTGGTTTCTCCCCCATCATCCACAAGCAGCCACTGCTGGATGCCATGAGCCTTCGTGTTCTGCCTCAGATGTCCATCTTCAAGTTAGACCTTAGTGGGCAGCAGGACTACCCACACGAGGGAAACTAGTCATTCTTTCATTTTGGGTAGAAGTGACCACAAACCACATGGAGATGTCTTTCTGCTGCATCTCTTCAATGAGACTCACACGTGTGACTGTCATCTTAGCTCTAACATCCAAATGAGAAAGAGAACCGGACACCGCTTAACACGGACAAGCAGAGGCCTTCAGTTCTCTGGCTTATAGGTCTTACTTTTGCAAACCTCACAAAGGTCCCTCTGGTGTCTTGGAATCTAGCCATGTGAGAGGCCCTGAAACTCATTTCATCAATCTTCAGAAATTTTCCCACAGTCCAAGCAGTGGTCAGGTTGTCCTGCATGTTGGCTTGTCTTATTCCTCTAGCTGACACTCAGCGTGTTCTCCCAAGAAAACTTAGAATTATCACTTAACCTGCAGCAGACATGTAAAGACCTCAGACAGTCTGGAAAATTCTGATTTGTAAATAGGTGGTATGAAGGGGTGCGTCAAGCCTTCAGAAAGTTCAAGTCTTTAAAGAGGGAGTGTTTAATCAGCTTCTAAAGCAAAACTCTATCATGGAAGTTCTGGGAACTCCACTGTCTTATGGTTTTTCAGATCCACAAATTTCCTTATCAGGGACCTCTGAAGGTCACCCAGTGCGTCGCCAAGTCACTGGGTGGGAACACACCTAAGCCAGGAATCCAGACTACCAAATCCACACTACTTGGGTGAGGGGAGACCAGAAAATACTTCACAACCTTCCTCAGGGACTCTCCAGTATGTGGTCCTCACCTTAGGGAGCTGTTCATTCCAAAGTCACTGCCGTCATGAGGGTCACAAGATCGAGACCTTTTCAGTCTCAGCAAGAAATACAAGCGCAGAACTCAGGTGGGTGGGTCTTTCTCCTTAGCAAACCAGCTCAGTTATACTTATTTTTTTAAATACTCATTGTATACAGTCATTGCATATGGTCCTGTGTAGTACATACGGACACTGTCACACAAGGGTTATTCTATTCTCCCACATTCCCCTCCTCTCCCCCTTTTCTCTCCTGGGCAGTTTTTGTTCTCCTCTAATGTCATGTCACACATACGTGATTTTATAGATCAACATAAGATCTAGGAACCACATAAGAGCAAAAGCATAGTAGCTGTCTTTCCAAAACTGCCCTCACTTGATTGACTTACCTCTGGTGGCACCCGTGTTTTTATAAGGGACATAACTTTGTTCTCCTTTATGGCTGAAGAAAAGACACTGTGTGTGTGTGTGTGTGTGTGTGTGTGTGTGTGTCACACTTCCTTACTCGTCTCTCTATTCGCCCAGGTTGACTCAGTAACTCCCGTGTAACAGTGCAGGGAGTGCTGGTGTGTAAGCATCACGTGTTGATGTGCCGTCCTGTGGGTAAATGCGTGGGTACAGTGTAGCTGTTCGCAAGGTAGACCTATTTTTAGTTTCTCCAAGAAGACCCCTCCTGACTTCCATCGTGGCTGCACTGGTTTACATTCCAACTGACCATGTATAAAAGTTCCCTTCCACTCGGGCTGAGAAATGGCTTGGCCAGCACAGCACTTGCTGTGCAAGGTTGGGGGCCTGGATTCGCACCCCCAGGACCCACATAAAAAGTCATATGTAATCCTAGCACTGAGAGGCAGAGACAAGAGGATAGAAGGGGCTTACTGCTTAGTCAGGCTAGCCCGTTAGTGAGCCCCATGTTCAAAGAAAGATCTTGTCTCAAAGAATAAGGTGAAAAGCAATAAGGGAAGACATTTGATGTCATCTTATGACCTACACACACACACACACACACACACACACACACATCTTTTAACCATGTGTGTGACTCTTGCACAAAGTCGAAATGCTCCCTGGGACTCCCAGTGGCAGGCAGGATCTTGATGTCTCACTCTACAAATGAGTTGATTGGTGCTCTGCTAAGTAACTATTCCTTCACGGTGACTGGAAATCTGGGAGCCCGATTGCCTCCTGTGATTCTCTGCAATGTCCCAAGAACAGGCTGGATTTCTGTAATCTGGTCCCACTATGTGATGATCGGGCTATATGGGCTAGATCCTAACAGCTGCCTAGGAACCTCAGCCTCTGCAACCTTGTCTTCACCAGGACAGCTGGATTGCCATGTTGTGCTTAGGGAAAGACTGTGTTTATATTCAACATCCCCTAGGCCACTGCCAACTTTCTCTATGAATGCTCTTCCATGATGCGGTGTCTGAAAGACATGGAGGAGGTCAAACCCTGTCTTGAATTGCTGAAAGAAGCCACGCAGCATGCAAGCTGTCCACGACCCGTGGTCTGGGGAGCTGGTGACCTGAAGGGGCAGCCCTGCTTCCTCCTGTGGGTTTTCAGAAGGGGAGAAACATCTTAACCTCTGTGGGTATCTTCCATTCATCTCTGTGGCACAAAATTAAGAGGGAAGAGAGGATCCCAAGACCATTTGTTACTAGCCCCCCCACTCCAGGAACAGTTCGCTCCTAAGGGCCCCACCAGGAAGAATTAGTGCAGAGCAGGAAATTTAAAATAATCGCCTTTCACAGAGCAAAGGGGCCTTGAGGAAGGAACCGGAAGCGAAGAACAAGCCAGGCTGCTGATTCCAGAATCTTCAGTGAGCCGATGAGTCAGCGCCGCCCGTGACTTCAAGGACAGGAATCTAGCTTGACTAATCGTCCAGTAGAAATTTTTACTCCTTGTTCTGAATATTTGAAGTCCAATAAACAAACATGTGTCAGGAACATAGTTATCTACAAGAGGCACTTGCTGTGTTCCCTGCGTAACTAGGAAACACACTGTAAGCGCCTCCCCTCCCCGCGCCTTGCACACACACGCGCGCGCAGATTACAGACACCTTGTCACAGAACACTCCCACACAAGGAAAGTGAAATTGCTGTTGATGAGCGTAAACTCGTGGGTGTTTCCGAGCACTGGGAATCAAGCCAGGTGTAACTGATAAGTGGAGGGAGGCCCACCGATCCCTCCGCCTGGCCCCATCCTGATTCCGCTGAAATCCTTATTTGGTAATGCTTTTACCTGGGTCCCTGAACTCAGGGCCAAGCCTGTTCACGCGGGACCACAGCTGGGGAAGCATCGCCACTGACGTCCCTTCCCAAAGAGATGAATGGAATTCCAGGAAGCTGGAGTCATCTTGGCTTGGGACCGGTGGCATGAAGACCAGACATCAGAGACCGGAGCATCAGGCCTGCTCATGGAAATGTGTATACCCACAGAAATGGAACTCAACACCTCAGTTTCGGGAGCCGAAAAATGAAAAGAACGTTTAGGGAGAAAAATGAGGAATAAAATAATAGGCAGAACGTAATTTATTGCTCTACGGATCGGTTCTGTAAATAAGTGTAAGCTCCTGTAGCCAGACGGTTCAGCATATTCTCTAACCAGTCACGTTAAGAAACACGAGTGGGCACAAAACTATTTTTCAAGACACAATTTCATTTTTGCCCGGCGGGAGCTGGGCACAAATTCGGTTCTTTAAAATGCCACAAGAAACTCTCCGCCGGGATCCCCTAAATCAGAATACATATGCCGCCCCCAAGCGGCCATCTGAGGAAGCACAGTAGGATTGGGAAAGAACTCTGGACTTGGACCGCTGGAAAGCGACTTTGGTGTACGATCCTGCTGCTGGCTCTGACTACACCGCACTTGCCACCCTTAGTGGGTCAGGCGGAAGGCAGGTGTGCGGGGCAGGAGTGGAGCGCGAAGCACAGATGGCGCGGGATCCCCCACCCCACCAGGATTTACCCAAGAGGCAGTTTCCTTATTAAAGTGGTCGGACACATTAGCCTTTTCACTTTTATTTTTAAACCAGATATTTTCAATCTCCAAGTGTCTCCGTCATTGAGGCATTCAAAGAGACGAGCTTTAGTGAAAACCCCTTTAAAGGGCCTTAGGTGGTCCCCAAAGGAGCGTTGTGTATGGGAACCCTCAGGCGAAGGGTTGGAACCCTCATGAGGAGAGCCTTCAGCCTCCGTGGCGCAAGAGCCTAAGCCCTGAGCCCGAGTAAGCCAAGGGCCAAGGCTGCGTGGGTGGAGACCTATTTTTCTGAGAAGTTCCAGGGCTCCTGTGCCCGATCAGCGTCTCCCCCTTCACTTTCAGCCCGTGAGCAGCACGCCAAGCGTTGGGGAGGGGGGGAGGCGGAGAGAGGAACCCGTGTCGTAGTCAATCCCCCGCCGCCCCCCTCCTGCCGCTTCCTGCCCAGACTCCTATTGGCCAGGACGATTCCCAGGAATGTGAGCGTCCCTTTAAATGGTCCGGTGCTCCTCGAACAAGCCAGCCACTGCCCGGAGTCAGCCGGCTTCATCAGACTCCTGCAGGCAATCCCGACGCAGACTCCCAGCCCCGCCACGGTCTCACCGGCTGCCCCAGCGTCTCCACCAGACTCCGCGTCCTTGTCCTTCACTGCACCTTTGCCACCACTCCCCGCCGCTGCGCCCCAGTGCACACAGGTAAGCCACCTACAGCCGCGGCTGAGCACCTGACCAGCCACCTCAGGCCCCTAGGATGCAGACGATCGAGCGAGCGACTCCCCTGGAGCGTCTACTTTTTCTACTTTCCCCGTCTCTTTGCCCTAACTGTCCCTCAAGAACTTTCTGGAGCTGGTTCTCTCCAGCCTTAGGATTCACAAACAATTACTCCAGGACACCCCAAGATTTTCTCACCGAGTACTCTTTAGGCTGCCTCAGACCTTTGCTGTCCATGTCCCCAAATACATTCTGTAGTCTTGTCTAAAGGACTGCAAGGAAAAACCCCAAATCACTTTACGCCCCTCATCGTGGAACACCACAATCCCCTGTCTCTGGCGCTCTTAGTTTTTACTGGTGCCCTCTGGAAAGTAAATCCTTTTGCCTTTCTTTTCAGCACATATGTGGCCAAAGACACACACACACACACACACACACACACACACACACACAACTTCTGCCCTCCCACCTTGTGTCCTGGTCTCTGGTTCTAATATCCTGTACTTCTTGTTACAGGCTCCGTGCTGGGCACAGGGGCTCTACCATGGAGCTGGTCTGGGGACTAGGTGTCCTGTTCCTGTTGCATGTGTGTGGCAGCAATCGCATTCCAGGTGAGTCTTTGATCTCGAT
>NW_004949096.1:26622623-26689843 GCF_000317375.1 Microtus ochrogaster
TCTCTCTCTCTCTCTCTCTCTCTCTCTCTCTCTCTCTCTCTCTCTCTCTCTCATCCCCCTCCTGTGTTTTCCCTAGGCTGTTTCCTCTGTGCCCTTAGTGCCAGGGTGTAGTTTCCCTGCTGGTGTTCATTCAGCGCTCCGGGTGATCACCAAGAGTTCTTGCCTTGCCTCTGGCAGCCTAGAAAGCTGATTGTCCTGTCTGCCTTACAGAGTCAGGGGCCGACAACAGTGTGTTTGACATCTTCGAACTCATCGGAGCTGCTCGCAAGGGCTCAGGCCGCAGACTGGTGAAGGGCCCTGACCTGTCCAGTCCAGCTTTCCGGATTGAAAACGCCAACCTGATTCCCCCTGTGCCCGATGACAAGTTCCAAGACCTACTGGATGCTGTGTGGGCCGACAAAGGCTTCATCTTCCTGGCTTCCTTGAGGCAGATGAAGAAGACCCGGGGCACACTCCTGGCCGTGGAACGGAAAGACAATTCCGGCCAGATCTTCAGTGTGGTCTCCAACGGCAAAGCAGGCACCCTGGACCTGAGTCTGAGCCTGCCAGGGAAGCAGCAAGTGGTGTCAGTGGAAGAAGCGCTCCTGGCCACTGCCCAGTGGAAGAGCATCACTCTGTTTGTGCAAGAGGACCGAGCCCAGCTCTACATTGACTGTGAGAAGATGGAGAGTGCTGAACTAGACGTCCCCATCCAGAGCATCTTTACCAGGGATTTGGCCAAGGTCGCCAGGCTCCGTGTTGCCAAGGGAGATGCCAACGACAATTTTCAGGTAAATCTTTTTACCTGTCGGAAAGGCTATGTGGAGATGTCTGTAGTCTAAAGTATTCCCAGACGTAGGGAGCATTGGACACCCCCAGAGGGCTGGCTAAATCACAAATCACTACCCCAAACTCCAGGGTTTCAGATTTGGTGGGTCGGGTGAGGGGCCTGAGAAATTACGTTTCTGATAAGAACTAAGTTGTAGTGATGCAGAGGCCTGGGAATCATGCTTCCACAGCTACCCAGAGAAACAAGAAATGCTTTTCCTTTTACACTCAACCTAGTCCATTAGCAGACACTGCTTATATGCTCTTAAGAGAATAACCGGCCAATTTTAACACAGCTTGAAAAGGGTACTTTGTCAGCATTTGAGTGTCTGGTTATAGGGTGTTCTGGATGTTTCCAGTCTGGATCCAAGGTAGGAGTAGCAGTCTGGTCATGTGCTGCTGTGCCTTGTTTCTCTCTCTCTCTCTCTCTCTCTCTCTCTTTCTCTCTCTCTCTCTCTCTGGTTTTGAACTCCTTCCCACATTAACTCTGACACTGGGGAGTGTACCGGAGTATCCTGTTCTCTAGACTTGGGATCAGATTCCATTTCCTGTGTCCCTCAAGCAGTCTCGTAACTAGATAACTGGATCCTTTGTAACATGCTCAAGTTGGCAGAAGACACAATGAGGATTTTGAAGTTGTTTGGCAATTTATGACCGTGTGATATTTTGGCAGGGTGATCTTAAAACAGTTCTTTTAAATTTTGGAAGTGCTTGTCACATGCCTTTCCAAGCAGAGCTGAGATAGGCCGCCCCACCCACCCCTACTGTCTACATTGTGTGTCCTCTGCCCACAGGGGGTGCTGCAGAATGTGAGGTTTGTCTTTGGAACCAGCCCAGAAGACATTCTCAGGAACAAAGGCTGCTCCAGCTGTGAGTACCCCTGTGTTTGTAAGATTTGGGGAATCCCACCAAAATACCCCGAGAAAAGCAAGCAGCTCCAGGATCCGTACATGGCATCCCAGGGAAACAGAGTTGAAGTATACAGAAGTGACCCTCACAGGGTATTCCACCCTTGCACGCACCCACTCTACACTCATCCCTCATCCCAAATGAAATGTCTCTTACAACCAAGAACCTGCAGGGGCTGGTGACATCAGCTGCTGAAGCCTTTCTCTCGCATATTGTTTCCCAGCCGCTGCCAACATCCTTCTGACCCTCGACAACAACGTGGTGAATGGCTCCAGCCCCGCCATCCGCACCGACTACACTGGCCACAAAACAAAGGACCTGCAAGCCATCTGTGGCCTCTCCTGTGACGAACTCTCCAGCATGGTCCTGGAATTCAACAGCCTGCGCACCATCGTGAAAACGCTGCAGGACAGCATCCGCAAAGTGGTCAGTGCTCCCATTGGCCAGCCCTTGAAGATCACTCTGGGTGGTCCCGTGGGAGGCCCGACACTCATGAGCACTCTCCCCTTTCAGACGGAGGAGAATAGAGAGCTGGCCAGCGAACTGAGGCGGCCTCCCCTCTGCTTCCACAATGGAGTCCAGTACAGGAACAATGAAGAATGGACTGTAGATAGCTGCACTGAGTGTCACTGCCAGGTAAGGGACACTCACAAACTACAGGAAGCCTTAGTGCCCTGTGTCTCAGGAGATACTCAAATGACCACACCCGTTGTTAAATACTCCCTTGCTATCAAAGTGGTTTTTTTCCCTTTAATATGTAATTATGACATCTATGAATTCCTTTTTAACTCTGGAAAGGTTATCAAAGTCTTAATCCCATATCAGGCTGAGTAGCTAAGAGAACAAATCTATCTAAACATTGGAGTAATTTAGCTGCTTAAGTTCAAAGACCAGGTATTGAATGTCAGGTACATAAAACCTACTCAGAACATTCTTTCCGACCAGCCCTGGTTTGTATTCAGCTCTGGCAAGTAGGCTCTTCTAACACTGTTCAGATCTTGAGCTCACCTGAGAAAGTAAGTTAAAATGCAAATCACTGATTACTGAATTGGGGACGCAACCCTCGTTAAATTCCCATTTTTCTCTAATCAGTGATAAAGTTGTATCTACCTTTGAGAGGCTGATAAGAACTACAGAGTTTGGTGACTTCCCTTGCACACATGTGTTGTTCTGTGACATCCACACATGACAGAGCAGCAGTTAGAAAGAACTTTCCACCCTACAGCTAGGTGACACTGAGGACTTCAGATCCAGCAGGGACAGCCCTCCTATAAAAACTATTCTGCTGGCGCATTTACCGCCCTGGTTGAGTCATGACTTAGCATGGAAATGCCACAGAAAGCTCCTCTTTGCGATGTGCTGGTAACATATTTCCCTTTCCTTCACCTGCCTTGCAGAACTCAGTTACCATCTGTAAAAAGGTGTCCTGCCCCATCATGCCCTGCTCCAATGCCACCGTTCCTGATGGAGAATGCTGTCCCCGGTGTTGGCGTAAGTCCCAAAAATGGTCTAACCATTATTCAGTGGCTAGTTCAGTTTGGGGGGACATCCTGACAGCTGGACACGATACTGGAGACCGGCCTCTCCCAGCTCATTAGATATTTCAAATCAGATTCTTGCAGGCAGACCTGGATAACTAGAAGCTAGTCTCTTGAACAGAGCCAAAGTCTCCATGGTGACTAAATCTGAACTACCCATCTGGATTATGGCATAGGCAATGATCTTGAAGGAGTTTATGGATTCTGGTGTTATGCTGTGAGGAGAAAAGATGAATATGGCAGTAGACTTAAGCTGATTGCTTTTAGAAATTAATCTTTTTGTTAGAGAAAATTATTCACCGAGAATTAGTAGAAACTAGTGTAAGGGTTGCATTGAGGCTTGAAAAGGTGCCTGTTTTATCTGCAATGATTGGAGGCCCTAAGAGATTAGCATCTGTTAAAGTTTCAGGGTGATAAAAAGAACCCAGCTACTCTGCAGCTGTGTGACTTTCTGCCTCTGGGGCTTGTTGCCAGCACTATCGCTTTGTTGAGGAGATATATTAATGCGGAAGGCACAGGTCATAAACGTGATTCATTGTGGACTGGAAGGAAACCAGGGATGTCCCATTGCCCTTTACTCACATGTACAGAGTGGCACATGTGTGCCATGGGTCAGAAGAGTCAACCCCATGGGAGCAATCGTGGCGCAGCCATGCTTTTCTGTGTTGGGCAGATCTCTTTCTGTCCAGCGTCTATCTGAGATGTGAGTTACAGGGGACAAAGCCAGCTGAGAACTAGCAGAGCTGTGAGCCTGAACCAGGAGTCCCTGTCCTCTGGCAGACACTTGTGATTGTTGTCATGGTGTCTGAGCAGATAGTAAACAAACAGACAGGCCTGCTAACCTCATGGCTGAGGCAGAGACTAAGCCCCGTCAGACTGCCTTCAAACACCAGGCCCGGGGCTTTCCTGACTGACAGGAAGGATATAGACTAAGACCAGCTGCCTAAGATACTGATGCTCTCCGACATCAGTACCTGGAAACACTTGAGACAGTAGGGGGAACATGCTTTTTGAGCAGGCCTTCACAGGGCACGTCTTCACCCCAGACCTGTACACATGATGACCCGGGATGAACTCCTGGGCCACTGGTCCAAGATTTGTGCTGCTTTTTCTCCTGCATAATGGACCCTCTGTGCCCTTTGTCCAGGGAGATCTCTTACGGGTCACATGGTCATTGGGTGCCAAATGACCCCGTTTCTCCCCACAGCCAGCGACTCTGCTGATGATGGCTGGTCCCCCTGGTCTGAGTGGACTTCCTGCTCTGCAACATGTGGCAATGGAATCCAGCAGCGCGGCCGCTCCTGTGACAGCCTCAACAACAGATGCGAGGGCTCCTCAGTACAGACAAGGACCTGCCACATCCAGGAGTGTGACAAGAGATGTAAGCGTCATGGCCACTAAGGGGTGACGATCTCACTTCTCCATGCTGTCCCCACCAAGAGGAGCTCTGTAGCGAGGAGCCTGAGGGCACAGGTTCTGGGTTTGGGATCTGAGTCTCCATTATACTCCAAACCTCTGCACTCTTGAGCATGGCCTTTCCTCATCTATAACGTGGGAATGATAACCATTCTTGATAAAGTTTTATTAGGCATTTTCTCTAGATAATACATATGAAACAATTTGAATAGACCTTGGCTCTTGACCAGCAACCTATAAATGTTCGGCTATTGATATCAACTCGCACAGACAGCTAAATACTATCTCTCCTGTATATTGGCATGTGGCCATAGTTTCTACTATTCATTAGTTTAAGTGACCACTTGTTAGAATTATTGGTGTCTGAGACTTCCTTTGTGGCCCCCTCGAAAGCAGCACCGTTTGTCACCATCCGATTTGCCTTTCAGTTAAACAGGATGGTGGCTGGAGCCACTGGTCTCCATGGTCGTCTTGTTCTGTGACCTGCGGGGATGGCGTGATCACAAGGATCCGGCTCTGTAACTCTCCCAGCCCCCAGATGAATGGGAAGCCCTGTGAAGGTGAAGCTCGGGAGACCAAAGCCTGCAAGAAAGATGCCTGCCCAAGTAAGTGTGGGCCTGACCCCGGGACACATGGGAGGCAGCTCTACCTGGCTGGTTACCTCCTCTCTGTGGCCTCCAGTTCAGTGGACCATGGAGCATGGGGGCTCACTCACTAGAGAACAAACAGAAACAAAGTCCTGCATGTTCAGTGACTTCTTTTAATGAAAAACAGAAAGAAAACCATTCCAACCATCCCCGGCTCCCAAGCATTCTCCCCATGGCCAGGTTAGAAGGCATTTCTGACAGGCTCCAGACAGGCTTCTGGGACAGCGAAAGCACCTGAAAACTGAATTTTTACATGTGGCTTACTTTCTTACAGTCAATGGAGGCTGGGGTCCCTGGTCACCATGGGACATCTGCTCTGTCACCTGTGGAGGAGGGGTGCAGAGACGCAACCGACTCTGTAACAACCCCACACCCCAGTTCGGAGGCAAAGACTGCGTTGGTGACGTCACTGAAAATCAAGTTTGCAACAAGCAGGACTGTCCAATTGGTGAGCTGTGAAGCCAGGAACAAAACCACCCTGGGAGGTTTCTGATCTATGAATGCCACAGTCAGCACTCACTAAGGGAGGGGAGGCTGTCCGTCTCTCATTGGCCCTGGTGGTCTGATTACTCTAAGATGCATGGGGACCATTCCCAGTAACAGAGACCCTACAGTGTCTTCCTCTGTACCATTTCTAAGGAGCACATGACACTAACAGCGACCTAGATGCAACCATTTACCTATCTCTTACCTCATCTCAGATGGATGCCTGTCCAACCCCTGCTTCGCTGGTGCCAAGTGTACCAGTTATCCTGATGGCAGCTGGAAATGTGGTGCATGTCCTCCTGGCTACAGCGGAAATGGCATCCAATGCAAAGATGTCGATGAGGTAAGGAATCAATCAGAATGGAGAAAGCGGCTAACCTGGCCCAGGGCCCTTCCTTAAGACAGCGTTTATCCAAGTGCTAAGCAAACTCTCAATTTCATCCACAGTGCACAGAAGTCCCTGATGCCTGCTTCAATCACAATGGAGAACACCGGTGTAAGAACACAGACCCTGGTTACAACTGCCTGCCCTGCCCGCCACGGTTCACTGGCACCCAGCCCTTTGGCAGAGGGGTCGAGCATGCCATGGCCAATAAGCAGGTACAGTGGAGGAGCAGGACAGAGTAGAAGAGGGCTGTAGACCAAACCATTGACAAGCAGAGGGCACGGAATGCCCAGTCTCAGATATAAGACTGGGCGTCCAACATGTTTGAAAATGCTGTGTTGAGAAGAGCTGTGTCCAATGGGCTTACACAGGCCATGTTTGACATGCTCGGCAGTTCAATGTCAAACAGCTTTTCCCGTAGCCTGGATATCCTCAGAATGGAGAGGGACAGAAGAACCCCCCCTTTCTCCTAGTAGGGCCTCTGCCTGCTTCAGGAGGGGAGGGATCTAGACTCTATGGTGTCTTGGGACTTTAGAGCATCCTGTGATAGCCTGGGGATACTGTACCCTCAGGTGTGCAAGCCACGAAACCCCTGCACCGATGGGACACACGACTGCAACAAGAATGCCAAGTGCAACTACCTGGGCCACTACAGTGACCCCATGTACCGCTGTGAGTGCAAGCCTGGGTACGCGGGCAATGGCATCATCTGTGGAGAGGATACGGACCTCGACGGCTGGCCTAACGAGAACCTGGTGTGTGTGGCCAACGCAACTTACCACTGCAAAAAGGTACCGCCAGCCTCCCTCGTGGGCTTCCCTCTCGGGAGTGTGCGGAGGAATTCTGAGGGTTGAGGAACGGAAAATGAAGCAAAGATTAAGCCTCCCAGGTGCAGAAGGGCATTAACTCTCATTATCTTGGAGTCATTTGGTGCCAAGATCTCCAATAGAACAGGCTCTTTTGACATCTGTATCCCAGAGTCAATTGCTTTGTTCAAGAAGGCCGCCCTGCTGGTGCCTTACAGAGTGTGCATGCCTTATGGCCACAGTGTGTATGAACTCCACAAGAGTAACCTCCCAAAATATCTCTCGTGGCTTCACCTTGCCCTAAAAGCATGCCTGCGCCTGAGCACTCTGTTAGGATATCCCAGTGTGGGCCTTCATGTATGCACCAAGCGAGGGAATGCTAACTGTAGCTGTTGCATGTCTTCTTTTTTTTCCCCTTAGGACAACTGCCCCAACCTTCCCAACTCAGGGCAGGAAGACTATGACAAAGATGGAATCGGTGATGCCTGTGATGACGATGATGACAATGACAAAATCCCAGATGACAGGGTAGGGACAAGATGCTCTCTAGCCCTCCTTCATCCTCGTGAAACAATGGCAACCTGAAACACTGGGATCTGAGGGCCTTGCAGAGTGATAGCAAAACACATATGCCAAACTGATGTGTTAGAGCATTAGAAACTCATCAGTACGTCTCCATAGTCTTTGGACACAGGTGTTGCTTAAAGAATGGTTAAAGAGTTTTGGTTTTCATCACAGCTTCCCCCAATTTGAGAAATTAAAGCGATACACATAGCATTCTGCTCCCAAGATTCAATTCAGATATGTCTGTCTGAGTGTATTTTTATGATGATAGCTGAGATGAGGAAGTTATACCTTGTGTCTCTCTTCATTGTCACCAAAAAGAACCGAGTTTTCATCCATCATGTCTTCCCATGTTGGTATTTTACCTGCGCTGAATACTGTTAATGTACCTACCAAGAACAAGACAACCACTGCAGATCCTTAGGGGTGTATAGTTCTGTATATGGGGTTGAAGGCATCAGCTGGCTTCCTAGGCAGTCTCATAGAGTGTCCATTTCTCCTCTTTGCAGGACAACTGTCCATTCCATTACAACCCAGCCCAGTATGACTGGGACAGAGATGACGTGGGAGACCGCTGTGACAACTGTCCCTACAACCACAACCCTGACCAGGCAGACACAGACAACAACGGAGAGGGAGATGCCTGCGCTGTGGACATCGACGGAGATGGTAAGGCTTTCCCTGGCTTGACGGCCTGCAGAGGCAGTGACACACGGGCTTACTTAGTGTCTGTTACTGTGGGATTTAGTTGACATGCATGAAGCTGCAGGACTCAGCTCCCATCTATCCCCCCTCCATAGGCATCCTCAATGAACGAGACAACTGCCAGTATGTTTACAACGTGGACCAGAAGGACACTGACATGGACGGAGTTGGAGATCAGTGTGACAACTGCCCCCTGGAGCACAATCCAGACCAGGTAGGTGAACTCCCCTCAGAATCACTCCAGGAGGTGTTGTGTCTTCCTTTCTATGCCTTTAAGGCGGTGAGTTCAACAGACTTCAAGCTCCACCATTACTGGGGTTCCCAGGATCCCCAGAGCCATTTGCAATGCACTGTAAAGAGTTTGCCTGATATGAGCCCTTGGCAAACTCTCCCAGAGATTAGTATAGAAATCCTGTGACCTTGGTCTTGTTTGCTGCTGCCGTAAGATAAATTACACACAGAGTTGAGACTGGCAGTTACAGTCATAGCCGACACATGGAAAACAGGGAGGCGGTAACCAGAAGTGAAATAAGCACCTGTGTCGTGGCCAGCAACAGAGTCTGGTAGGAAATCAGGAAGCTAAACGACTTCTCAGAGCTGGAGAAAGCCTGATTTCTCCCATTCTCCCAATGAACCCAGCCTCGGGGCTCCTCCCCGTACAAGCTGTGGGTGCTCCCGAGGGTGCAGATGTGTGTCAGCACAGGGGTTTCCAGGGCCAGAGTTGTCCTTTTGTGTTACTGTGCATCGTGAGCTTCATTATTCTTAAAATGATGGTTCTGAAAGGCTTAGCAATCAGAAATTCAAACAGAAATTTTTTTAAGGATTAGAGAAATGAGAACTCAAGTTCCTCCTAATTATGAAGTTGTATCATTCTAAAAGCAAGATGACTTCAAGCCAGCATCATAGGAAACCCTGACTGCCCCATACTCTCTGAAGAGGTCACCTGTTTGTGTGTGGGCCTGCCGGGTTATTAAACATCTTAACCTCACTGAATGAGTTTTTGACTCCTCAGATTAGAGTAAATTTTATAAGCAAATTTAAACATCATATAAAAATCTCAAAAACAAAGTCTGTGTAAATACTAGCAAGAAAACATTCAGTGTTTATATAAACAGTCCCTAAGCACCTCACAAATATTGAGTGCTAAGCATTCTGGGAAAATCTGTTTTGAAAAAAATTTAGGGTTTGACACTTTATCTGAGCCAACAGATGAAATCTTTACGGAATAGATGTATAAAGTCAAATGCTTCAAAAATAAAAAAGTAATTAATATCTCATACATATTAAGCAGTCTGCACAGACTGTGCCATGATTCAAGGCCTGGAGTAGAAGTTGACCTGTCAGTAATTTGCTGTTAATGTCAATGGGAAATTATGAAATGTACATCAGGGGATTTCAGTAAGCATTAAGATATAAACAATAAACATCGAGTTGCCTTGAGTGGTATAAAATAACTCTGTGTTAGTTAGAAAGCCTTCTTGTGTATATTTTTCAAATATTAAATATCTCTTCTCAACTTTCACATAAAAATAAGGATCAAGGTAAAACCCTCTTTAAAACTTGATGAGTCCTTCTGTGGTAATAGGGAAGTAAACCTGGGTCCCGCTGTCCATAGAGAATTTCCCTGCCCCAGGGGCACTGATGTTGCCTTTAACCTTAGTGTGTATTATTTGATTCACCCTCCACTGATGCCTCTCTTCCAGCTGGACTCTGACTCAGACCGCATTGGGGACACCTGTGACAACAATCAGGACATCGATGAGGATGGCCATCAGAACAATATGGACAACTGTCCCTATGTGCCTAATGCCAACCAGGCCGACCATGATAAAGACGGCAAAGGAGATGCCTGCGACCACGATGATGACAATGACGGCATCCCTGATGACAGGGACAATTGCAGGCTGGTGCCCAATCCTGACCAGAAGGACTCTGATGGTGAGTCATGTGGCCACTACTGAATAGCATGCCTGACATCTTAGCTGTCTAGAAGGAAGAAAGAAAAGCAGAGCCCCTGAAAAGACAAAGTAACCAAACACCAGTATTTCTGAGACTGTGAATTTGTGACCCACTCATAATAGCACTTCAGAATTCACTCAACGTTTGCCTTCTTTGACCTTAGGTGATGGCCGGGGTGATGCCTGCAAAGACGACTTTGATCATGACAGTGTGCCAGACATTGATGACATCTGTCCTGAGAACGTTGACATCAGTGAAACCGATTTCCGCCGGTTCCAGATGATTCCTCTAGATCCCAAGGGAACCTCCCAAAATGACCCTAACTGGGTCGTGCGCCATCAGGGCAAAGAGCTTGTCCAGACAGTGAACTGTGACCCTGGTCTTGCTGTGGGTGAGTAGTGAGCTCCTTAGATCCAGAGGGGATAACGCCAGAAGGAGGCAAACATGAATTATGACCGTTGAGCTTGTGGAGGGGACCTATGACCTCAGGGTATCTGCGAACATTGTGGAGAACCCTGTAGAAGCCACCACCTTTAATCTGACTCTGGCCTTGCCTTCCAGGCTATGATGAGTTTAATGCCGTGGACTTCAGTGGCACCTTCTTTATCAACACCGAGAGGGATGACGACTATGCTGGCTTCGTATTTGGCTACCAGTCCAGCAGCCGCTTCTACGTCGTGATGTGGAAACAAGTCACCCAGACCTACTGGGACACCAACCCCACAAGGGCTCAGGGATATTCGGGCCTGTCTGTAAAGGTTGTGAATTCCACCACGGGGCCTGGCGAGCACCTGCGGAATGCCCTGTGGCACACAGGAAACACCCCTGGCCAGGTGAGAAGCTACATCATCTAGAAGGGAGAGTTGATGGGCCCCTAGGGAGGACAGGAGACAGTTCACACTGGGGAGTCTTGACTGTCAAGCTCCCAGAATCACCAACTGTGGTACAGAACTCCAGTGTGTTAGAAGTGAGTGGGTTAAAGCCAAGAGTTCCGCTCTAAATCCTCAGGCAGCGTCAGCCACTTCAAGCCAAACCCTCCTTTCCTTGTCCCCTCTCTGCTTTATGGTCACTGAGTGGCACACAGTAACTGAGAGATGCCTTCGGGAAAGTTCCATACTGCCCCTTCTCCAAACACAGGTCAACTCGTTAGCTTTTAAGCCGTTTTATGTGGAATGAAACCTGAATCTTCAGAGGGAGCTGGGTTCCAACCTTTTCTGGTCCTTTTCCTTCAGGTGCGCACCCTGTGGCACGACCCTCGTCACATAGGCTGGAAGGATTTCACTGCTTACAGGTGGCGGCTTAGCCACAGGCCAAAGACGGGTTACATCAGGTAAGGTTGCTGTGATTAAATTTCACTATAGCCACACCAAATCGGCTCAAAGGAAAAGACCGGGAAGTGGCAGTCCCATGAATGAGATCTTTTTCTTCTGTGCAGGGTGGTGATGTATGAAGGAAAGAAAATCATGGCCGACTCAGGACCCATTTATGATAAAACCTACGCTGGCGGTAGACTAGGTCTATTTGTCTTCTCTCAAGAAATGGTGTTCTTCTCAGACATGAAATACGAATGTCGAGGTAGGAGCAACACCCGTGAACATACAGTTAACATGTCTACAGATCGAAAGGATTGCAATGACGGGAGGGTCTCATATGAAGACGATGTTGGGGAGAGGGCTGGTCATTTCCATTTTGCTTTTGAGGATACAATGCTAAACGTGAAATCTATGGCATCCTGAATCTTTATCAGGAATATGAGCTTGCCCAGCAGTCTCTGAACTCCTACACAGGTCAGAGGCAGAAGTAAGCAAGTAGCTACAAACATTAGACTTTATGGGTAGCACTTTGAAGGTCTGTGTGTTTCTGTAGCTCATACGTGGCTTACGGTTTTATTCATGCCATCACAACACAAGACCAGGCACAGGAAGAGTACTGGTTTTCACTAATAGCCTTAGTGCTTCCATTTCCTTCATCCCATGGTTACTTAAACTCTAGCATCAGACCCACCACAGAGCAAGCTCTTAGTACATATTTGCTGAGTCTGATGTCCGCAAGCTCATGATTTTGTGCCTGTCAGAGCTAGAGAGTCAGCCCTGAGCCGCTAGTCCAGTGACTCATATTAGGATGACTGTGTGCCTGTTGATTGCTTTCCATTTACATACGTCTTTGCTTACTTAACAGATTCCTAATCACTAGCTGTCAGTCATAACCAGCACTGGCATTGCACCTTCTGAAACCAAGGGCTAAAGGAAACCCCCCCTGCCAGGACCACCTCTCCCTGCCTTCCTTGCTTCTCTTCTTGCGTAGTACGGACTTCTAGAGCCTGTGACCTGCCTCAAGAAAATGCAGTCTTCAAACCCAGACTCAACACTCTCGGCCTTTAACCAATGAGAATGGAACTTCCAAGAACATGAAGACTAATGACGTCAGTTTGCTTTTGCGAAAGCGAAAGTGTCTCTTTACTTCCCGCTGGGAAGGTGCCCACTGCACTCCGCCTTCCTCACAGAGCCAGGGCTTCTGTGAGGGCATCTCCAGGCAGGGCTCTCAGAAGCGTTTCCAGGCGTGTCAGAGAAAGAAGGACTCACTAGAACTCAGCACCGAGCCACCCCTGACGTAGGTCCTCAGGAGTGGGGAAGCAGGAGCCAAAGGAGGATGCTTACCCAAGAGACGATGGTATGAAGAGAATCCGGAGGCGCTGTTACTCGTTCGGTACTAAGTCATTTTCAGGGGACAGACAGACAGACTTGCTGCATTTCCATCTGCTGACCTGTGAGAGTTAACCCGACCATCCATACAGGCGCTTGAGTAACAGGAAGGGAAGGAAAGCCTGGCTTCCAGACTTCCTCCCTTCGGGCGCTTCTCACACATCTGCAGTGGTCAGGGTAGGGGTCTGGCTGCCCTTGGCTGGTCATGCTGGAACTGATAGTTCGTTCTGCACCCGCAATGTGCAGATGTAGCAGGAGCGCAGGAGACCATCTCAGTGAGCTCTCGCTGCCTCTGCAGGAGGGGCAGCACGCCTTCATTTTATGGTTAGAATGGCACAAATTTTCTATCAACCTACCTGAAACATTCCTTTTCCTTTTTTCTTTTTTCTGTTTCCTCAGTTACCATGGAGTTTTCCAATTCTCTTCTGGTTTTTGTTTAACAAACGCTTTAGCAATGTAATATATTTATATTTTTTTTCTCCCTACTCTGGAGAGGACACGTCTGAAGGATTGTTACTGAAACAGGAAGCGGGGGACTATCTGAATCACCCTCGTAGTGAGTCTTTATGACTGTAAGATTGTAAATACAGATTATTTATTAACCCTGTTCTACCTGGAATTAGATTGCACATGGCAAATGTTTGCGAGCAGGTAGCTGAGGTGGATCAGCAAAGCTCTCCAAAACCAGTGTGTGGAAAGCCAGCAGAAGTTGCTGCTTCTCGAATGATCCAGGCTCCCTTGGCTTTTCCCCTGAGTTTTTCGTCTTTCCAAGTGGAATTAGGTGGCTACCAGCTACACGAGCTTCTCCTTTTAAAGGAAGCCATGAACACTCTAGGGCTAGTCCACACCACCCTGTGCCTATTCCAGGGAGGAGAAAACATAATCACCTTCCTTTTTTTTTTTCTCTCTCATTTCCCCAAAAGATACAAAGGTGGAACTTATATACAAATATTACCTCATTTGTTGTGTGACTGAGTAAAGAATTTTGGATCAAGTAGAAAGAGTTTAAGTGTCAATAAACTTAAAACTACTGTCGTGTCTGAAAAGTCAGTGTTGTAGATAGCATGAGCATCCTTTGCGGAAGATGATCCCAATAAAGAAATAGCTTTGAAATGTTAAATACAACCTCTCAAGGTTCTGGTTTTGTCCTAACATCTTGTACTCCGTTGCTTTATTTTTATAAATTATTTTCTCATCGCCATTGGAACAGAGATCTCAGACTATGTAGATATGCTATTTAAATAATTTATCAGGAAATACTGTCTGTAGAGTTGGTATTTCTATTTTTATATGTTTGCACACTGAATTGAAGAAATGTCGGTTTTTCTTATTTTGTTTTAGTTTGTTTCTTTGGTTTCGTTTTTGTCTTTGCTTTTGACTCCCCAGTTTTTACTATTTGCCAATACCCCTTTTTTCTAGGAACATGCTTTTTTTTGTACACATTTTTATCCATTTTACATTCTAAAGCAGTATAACTTGTATTTTACTGTTTCTTATGTACAAGGAACAACAATAAATCATATGGAAATTTATATTTATACTTTCTGTCTCTGTGTTTATTTTGTTCTTGATTGTCTGGCTATCATGGGGCATGGGCAAAAGTCATCCTTTAGCCAATAGCACAGTTAACCACATATACATTCTTAACCACATATACAGCATGGCAGGAAATAGCATTCATGGTTCCTGTGTGATTGACAGACGCTAGACTCAGAAGACACATTTGCTAGATTTTTGTAAGAAAAAAAAAGCATGAATCTGCCACATGAAAACCTTAAAATAAAAATGACCCTTGAGTCATAGGCCCCAAAGAAAACATTTCGTATTTTATTAATATTAGGTGTCTTATGTTGAATCCTCAAAGTCCAGTTCTGTTTCTAAAAGGAACAGTGATGACAAAGGAAAGGACAGCTGGGAGAACATGTGACTTTTCCTGACCCTAAGTGATGTCACAGGATCACAGAACAGCAGCTCCCAGGGAAGCCTCAGGGAGGAGCTGTCCTGGGACTGAGCCTAGTGCTCCAGATAGTAGTTTGGAGAAAAAAGACTTCGGGCACAAACAGAGAACTAAAGAATTACAGAGGTGGGGCTAGAGAGATGGCTGAGCAGTTAGCAGAGAGCCGAAGCACAGTGTCCCTTGTGGGCAGCACCGCCATCTCCGGCAACACTAGCCAGGGATCTGAGGCCCTCTTGTCGCCTTTGTAGGCACTTGCACTCACATTTACAAACTACACACACACACACACACACACACACACACACTCATCATCATCATCATTTTGATCGCTTTGTTACAACACAGCAAAATTTTAGAAGGCATGTATGTGGGTGTGAAGTTATTCAGTGAAGACAATGTTATCCTGTTCAACATCTAAGCAGAATCTGAGGCTTGGATGGATTAACCATGGATGTGCAGAGCTGACTCATTTCCAATTCTAATAAACAGATCAATGAAGGGAGAAATACTAGTAGGTGAAAGATGGCTTTGAGGTCTGGGAAACACTAGAACAGATTGGCTGTGTGAAGTGGCGTCTGCTTCCCTGGCTGGACCTCTCTAGTCAAAAACCACAGCCTTGGGTGGCTTGAGGCAAGGAGGAAGTGCCGCACCTGCCCCACAGGCCCACAGAGAAGTAGTGACAGCTAGCAGATTGCAGAAAACGTGATCGACAGTAACAACCATCCGAAATGCGGCCTCAGCTCCACTCAGGTTGCTCCCTATGTGGATTCCTGGAGGAGAACTCTATTTAATTTTTAGCAAAATGTTGCAGCAAAGCTGATGGAGAACACCGGGCTGAGGCAGGGAAAGTGGCCAGGTCGGCGCTTTCGGGCCAGGCTTCTTCCATTTCACTGTAGGAACGACCTTCAAGTCAGTAGGCTATACCAGATTAAAGACTTGTTAAAAACTAGAATTACATCATCAGGATGATAGACTCTGACTCATACAGGAGTTTATTGTCATGTGTTCTAAGACTGTTTGGCTGGAAGGCCATAAACTGGGTCCTGCGGAATTTACAGTCAAAGCGGTGTTGGTGGCTTACAAAAGAGTCCTGTCTAGAAAAACTATACTACAGCCCCTGAATACCTTCATAAAGTCCCTCTCTCTCTCTCTCTCTCTCTCTCTCTCTCTCTCTCTCTCTCTCTCTCTCTCTCTCTCTCCCTATAATTTTTATTCTTGTTCTGGAGGAAACGCCCCAGCTTATAGGAAGCCAGAGTGGTGTGGCTTGGTTAGGTTTTAAATCAGGAGACTGATGTTAAATTACACTGTATAGCTAGCTCATTCAACCTTGCCGCTTTCAGCTGGCATGCTGTGGAAGGGTGTTACTCTTTTTAATTAAAAAGTTCATTACCAAACCTCATTATCTCCTTCCCCTTGCCTAACTCTGGCAATAGCCGGGCTCCTTGTACCTCAAACACCATCTGCAGAAGCTGTCTGTAAAGTCATAAGCCTGTGCAATTTCCATAGAAATGGCTTCCTTTGTGTTTCTCTTTCGGCTTCTCTCTTCTC
Source organism: Microtus ochrogaster (assembly GCF_000317375.1). Lineage (NCBI taxonomy): Eukaryota > Metazoa > Chordata > Mammalia > Rodentia > Cricetidae > Microtus > Microtus ochrogaster. Next base: position 26,639,053 of record NW_004949096.1, read on the forward strand.
TCTCCTCTCCTCTCTCTATGTCTCTGTCTCCCCATCATCACCCCCTCTCACACACGCAGCCCAAATACAAGAAAAGCATGGATGTAGGAGGCTTGAGCTCTTCTGAAGGGCTGGTGCGCAATAATAGCTTCCTTCTCTCTGTCCCACTTCCAAGTGCCCCCCATGCCACCCCTGCCCTCTGATTGTTCCCACCAAACTCTTCATTACCCAGGAGTGCCACAAAGCATTCTGAGAGAACCCAAGATCGTGATCTCTTTTAATTTTTGCCGGCATCACACAGCAAAAGTCAGGCATTACAATAAACCACACTGCAGTACATGGACATCAGTGTGTGCCATTGCTATTTTAAATGGGTAAACAATAGGCTAGCGTGTGGCTATGTGGGAGAGTGCTTCTCGGCTAGCATGTGCAAGGCCCTGGGTTCAGTCCCCTGTACCTCAAAATCAACAGAAATGAACCAACAGGAAACTGAAACGGGAAGACAGGACAAAGATAGCCATAGGAATGTTCATGCCCTTGAATAGCTATAGGATTCTTCACCTCAACAAGTCAGGAAAATATATAAGCAATCATTGATGTCAAGCAGGGACAGCAAACAAAGGTGACGAAAGCAAACAATGCTGTCCATGCAGTAATCCAAACTAAGTCTGGGCTGCGATAAGCTTATTATGAATTAGGAATGAACTAGTCTTACATCTATGAGGTAAACCCAACATACACATGGCCGTAAAAGCTTCTCATGAGATCAGATTACTGACCCAGAGCTGGACAAACATTCTCTCTTGAAATGGTGCTACAGACTTTCTTTTAATAAGGCCCACCTTTATTTCCTGCATGCTAAAAGGCCCACCCTCCAGAAGAATGTAACAAACTGAGAGTAATAAGAAATCCATCACGCTGCAACTTAAGAAAGGTATCATCTAGCTCAGCGGCTCAGCGGCTAAGAGCGCTGGCTACTCTCCCAGAGAACCCAGGTTCACTCCCAAGCACCCACATGGCAGCTCACACCTGTCCGTAACTCCAGTTCCAGGGGACCCAACGCCCTCACACAAACATACACACAGGCAAAATACCAATGTACATAAACTAAAAATGAATCATTTTTCAAATGTATTTTTAAAAAAGAAAGAAAAGAAAGGTATTGTCGCTAACTAGAACAGACTCAGCAACTTTCCTTTGTTATGGGAATTTATTTCTTCCCAAGGCAAGCTGTACTTGTGGACAAACAATCAGACGGGCACAGAGAAGGGAAAATGAGGCTGAACAAAAAGCCACAGTGTCCACAATCCACCTGAATCATAAAGAGTGGAAACACATAAGCCCAACACAGTGGGCTGGAAATACAGTTTAGTAACAAAACGTTTGCATCCAGATGCACAAGGCCCTGAATTCCATCCCCTGCACTACCCCCAACAGAATGAAAGAGAGCAATAAACTAGTGTCCTCTAGACTTTACACCACCTGCGTATATGTTACAATGTTGGTTCTTATAGAGTATCCTTGAGATCGTAACATTAGCGATACATTTGTAAACAGATTTCCCAGGAATTTCAATGAATAAAAACCAGCAAACATTTATACCCCAAGTTTCAAAACTATCAAAAGAATGTAATCAGCAAAGAAGGGAATTCAAACGTTGAGATCATTTGGGGAATAATCTCTATGACGCATTCACTGTTACAAAGAATTCAGGAAAAAAATAGATAACGACACTTCACTTCCAACTTTCTTAGGCTTAAACCCCAGAAAGTCATGCTTCCCGTTCTTCTGGTTCATCCGCAGCATCTCCAGGCTCCTGTGTATCTGCTAATAAAATAACTACAGTGATTATGCAGCCAGGAATATACGCATAATTAATAAAAATCACTCAGCCTGTTAAGCATTAAGTCATTCATTCTGCTGTATAATATAATGACCACAGCCTGTTTGCTGATATAGAGTTGTTACCAAAAACTGCAGACAACACCAACAGGGAAAATAAGGTCTCTCTTTTCACTGGGGCTATAGTTCAGAAAACAATTGAGGGTTGAAAAATTGAAGATTTAGGGGAAGAAGTAAAAATTACCTTTTGGCTTTCTATGAAGCTTCTGAGGAGTAGGTTGAAGCCAAAAGTAAACGCTGCATGTAGGATTCATGAGGACCCACTGCCTTCTTTCTCTTAAAAAAGAGGAGGGAAATTGCTCCGCAAATGGAACATAGTTTTCTGTCTTTGATAGAAGGGCTAGCAAAAAGGTAGAACCACAATGAAATGAAATAAGAGAAGACAATAAAAAGGGTATCAGGAGAAAGTTGTAGGTTGTGTAGTCAAAAATTGTCTGCCCTCAAAAGGTTACTATAGACCTCGTAATTCCACTCCTTCGCATATGCCCGAGCTCGAGGGAAAACAACACACAAAAAAAATGCCCAACAAAACTTCATATTTACATATTTATATCAGCATTATATGTAATAGCTGAAAGGTGAAAAGGGCCCAAGAACTTATCAATTAATGAACAGATAGATTAAATGGTCTGTATCAATACAAGGGAATATTACTCAAAGTAAAAAGAGCAGAGCAGGGATACATGCTGCAACATGGGTAAATCTGGGGAACACTGTGCTCTGTGTAAATAGCAAGCACAGAAAGTGTATGTTATAATGCCACCTTCAGGAAATACTCAGAGCATGCAAACTTACAGAGGTTCAACGTAAAGAACTGTGGTGACATTGTAGTTACAAGAAAGTATCACAGGATGTGAGGGAGCTGGGACAGGTAAGGAAGGGGCTATAGCATCGCATGCATGCCCTATGCTTTGTGAATTTGAGTCCTCTTCTGTGCAGTGGTCAAATCCCACCCAGCAAAGGGCTATTCACGCTTGGGGGCTAACCTCTAATCACACCTCCCATCTCCCAGCATCCATTGCTTCTCCTGTAATCTCATCCCAAGGGGTTAAAGAAACAGGAATCAGGAGGGAAATGTGAGTTAAGAGGGAAAGATGAAGAAATGAGCGTGGGGTTGTCAAGTGGCCCAGCAGGCAGAAACACGGGACTGGGGTGGGTGTTAGTTCAAAATCAACCAATCATAGACCTCAAAGGGAATAGATGGATAGACAGACATTAGACAGACAGACAGATGATAAATAGATAGATAGTAACAGAGAGAGAGAGAGAGAATGGATTTTAGAGTAGACTACAGTAGAGATTAAAGCTTAAACTGTTTAAATAGGCTCACAAATTATGACATCAATTCTGACACAGATAAGTAATTGAATACTTGTTTGTGTTAAAAGCTACTCATAGTGGTTGGCCCTGAGCCATTGCACTATTGTAAAATGCATTATATCTGGAAATGTAAGAGTGGTCTGGGCAGGCATTTTACATCTGAGCATGGTCTTTTACAAACACATTCCCTGAGAGCCAATTTTATTATTAAAGTTTAGAGGCTGAAATCTTTTTAAATTACTTATTGCTATTCAAAACGCTTTCTCTCTGTGTCTAAAAATCAACACTGCCTTCAGGATGGCAGAATTACAGTGAAGACTCCTGAGCGCGTTAACCTCTCCTTACCTCTTAAGAACATTGATAAACACGCGCCTAGGCTTGCCCGCTCCTGATGGCAGCGCCTGGGCTGACATTAGATGCGCGTCATTGCACCCTCCTCTACTTTAGCCCACAGGATCGATCACTGTGTTGATATGACTCTGAGAAATGTTCGCAAACCACACGCTCTCCAGCCTACCTGATGCTGCTGGCTCCTCTAGATGAGGCTTTGGCTGCTGGTCTTCTGAAGAGGACTCCACATCGATGGCATCCAGGGCATCCTCCAAGAAAGGGGGCTTTTTCAGTCTCCCAATGCCAACGGTCTTTGACATAAAATAGTCCGCTGCATCGCTGAAAGCCTCCTCCTTGGCGAACTGGAGCTCTTTCATGGTCTCCATGTCTGCCATGAGAGCTTCTGCTTTGTAGTGCCCAGCCAAGGCTCTGGTGAGATAGGAACCCACGGCAGGTCCACACCCCTCGTCCTCAAGCCTGTTTGCATCATCTAGCGGGGATTTCTGGACCTCGACTTCGGACTCATCTGGTAATCCGCAGGGGGTGGATGGGCAAAGCTGGGGGGGCACAGGGGCTGCGTCAACGTCTTTGTTTTCCCCTCCAGAAGAAAGGGCAAGAGGGACGCATTTCTGTTGGGATACACACTCCTCCAGAAGACACTTCAGCTGCTCCTCGGAGAGACGTGTGGAGTTCAGCTGAGGAGACAGATCAGAAGTTTTCATGGTCAATTGGCTGATTGAACGTGTTTATCCTGGGTAAGCATCCAGGAATACAGTGGAACTTCAAGTGTCAGGAAAACACACACCCAACACGTGCAAACAGGAAGCAAAGTTGTTCAGAAGTCTACCCAGCTGCAGACAGTAATGTCCAGAATAAATTCAGAATCAACTGTACACAGCAATCTGGAGGAGGAACTCGTACAACACTGATTTTAGAAAAACGAACCACTAGCACCCTCCACACACAGAGAAACAACTGGAGCTGAAGAAAAAGCACCTTCCACTGGGTCACACGGAAAGGAATCCTTCCATGACTTCCTGCCGGAATTCCTCTGTCTCCACCCAGTCCTCGGGGAAGACCCCATGCCACTCAATTCTGAAACTGGGGGAAACCAGGACCAATGGCACCACCATCACCCCACCCCCACCCCCACCCCCGGGATTCACCATTCACGTGTCTGTCCACTGCATTCAGTAGACAATACTGCGGAGGACAGAAGGGGAAGGCTGAAGGTGTGGACCGTCCTGAGTTGTGCGGTTGCTTCCAGATGACAGGCCTCGGCAGAGGCCAGGGGCATTCCCAGAGCAACGTATCCGGGAAGAAAGATTTGATCACACATATTCAGACTCCACTTGTAAAGACCATCCAGGGATGAGTGTTTTAAACAAGACATGAATTTAAAAACCCATTTTTCCTGTACCGTCATGTGCAGAGACTTGAACCCAGGACTCTGCACACGGTAGGCAAGCATTCTGCCAACTGAGTTACAGAGTGGCTGGTGTGTGTTGACGATATGTGTGACATTCTCTAAAAACAAATGTGATTGACATTAAAACCCCGCAGTTTTCCTCCAGTGATGTTCTGAGGAAACACAAAACTGAACCTGTTCAGAAAGGAATGGCTTCCTTCACTGAAACACAATGAAAAAGTGCCCTCCTCCAGTAAGTCGGCATTCAGAGACGCGGAAGAAAACACTAACTAATACGCCTACCTGACAACAAGCAGGCCCCATAAGAAAGCTTACTCATCAATCCCATAACTTCTACCTCAGCAATGCTCTTTGCCTGCTGTGAATATCCACAAAGAAGGAATGAAAGATGAAGGTCAGTGGGGAAGTACCTAACTACTGTGTACAAGGCCCTGAATTCAATCCCCAGTAACACACACACACACACCCCAAAACCAGAAGAAGCAGCTAAATATTCTATATGCACTGTATAGGCACATGTACAGTACTGCTTGGTCTCGCCTTTATTAGAACAAGCATAATTGACTCCTTCCTCTCCCCTGCCCCTTCTCAGGCAACTAACAAGCAGTAGAGTAGACAAGTTTTATAACATGCTTTTAAAATAGATCATATTTTTTCCAAATTACATTGATCTAATCTATAAAACTCAGTCACTCAAGGCATGGTTATGCACAACTTTAATCCCAGCACTCAGGAGGACAGAGGCAGGTGGATCTCTGTGAGTCCAAGACCAGTTTGATCTACATAGTGAGTTCCAGGCCAGTCAGCATTGCAACCCTGTCTCAAACGAAAATTTTTTTTTAAGAAAATAAAAGGTCAGTGGCAACCACTGTGAGTTTGACAATAATAAGAAATTGTCTAGAAATGTTTTCATAGGGATAATCTGGAATACAATTCAGATAGCTTAACCTGAAGTCAATATACATGTGAAGAAATAGGAGTTGAAGTATAATATAGCAAATCATACTTTTAATAAATAACTTCCAGAATCCAGATGTGGTATTAGTCCTGTTTTCAGGGCGTCTCCTTCACCCTACTATACAAACCTAATTAACTGGACAGCAAAGGCAGTCCTCATACAGCAGTAGGGGCTTATAATACACCTTCCAGTGCTGCTTACACGATACGTTCACAAGGAGGGGACTGCCAGCTGGTTTAGAAAGAAGGCACTACATAACACCCTTATCGGACGTTTGTCCTTATGAAGTTGTCAGACAACAGAACAACTGGCCCCAGGTGGAGCAAGAGAATGAAGGACTATGGAAGTCGGGTCTCTGAGGCAGCAGGTGGGAGGGGGAACTGGCAAGGAATCGGCTAGGTTTGGCTGTTTCCAAGAGCAACACTGATAGATTAGAAGCTTGGAAATTCTGACCATGACTTTGGCTAGCTACCCAGAAGAGTAAAGCAATTATGAACTCTAAGAGGAGAGCAAAATATTTTATAAAAATGAGGGGTGCAGAGTCAAACACATACAGAGGATGGGGAAGAGGGAGAACCAGGCAAAAGAAAAGTGATTTTTATCTGTAGGACAAAGACCTTGGAAATGGAGAACCAAAGATGAGCTTTCAACTAACTCCTCTGAAATGGTTTTTTATAAGCAACTGGTTTTTTAAAAAGAGATAAAGGGCAGAGGCGCCACTGGGGGGTCGGGAGTATACATCACGTGCAGGGGGCAGGGAGTATATGTCACGTGCAGGCTCTGGATTCAGTCCGCAGCGCCACCAAAATGCAAAGAAAAACATACAAAAGCCAGTGCAGAGAACACTTCCTGTTAACACAGGAGAGCAGCTGACTATGGGTACAAAAACAATTTTAAAAATAAAACTTGTATTCTTTAGCCTCTCCACAATACAGTGGTGAACTGTTAGCATTTTCCCCCGAAATCATTACCAGCGGAAGTGAGTCAAATACAGTAATCTTGAAATTTTAAGTTTAGCCCAGTGTTTCTGGGTGCCAGTGTAGATCAGAAAATGCCACGTGAGCCACTTATCCCATCTCGTGGTTCCCAATAGAGCCTTCCCCAGGGAAAACTCAATAAATGGCTATGGTAGAAATCAATTAAGTGAAGGAGGCCCAGAGTGTTCTGGAAAGTACTTAGCTTCTCACGGATGCTGGGCTGGACTACACTCGGGCTCTATACAGCCATCCCTGACTATGACGGCCAAGGCTTCGTCCAGATTGCTCATGACACCCCTGAGTTAGCAAGCTCCATGACTAAGCCATTCAGTGTAAGAAGTCTAGGAATCTGGTCAAGCACTCACCTCCAAGAATCCACCGTCCACGACAGCTGATTTCCACACTGTCATGAACCAGCTACTCTTGTCATCCCTGCATCCAGCACATCTAGGCATGATCCCGCTGCTGCCGAGAGCACAAGCCCCTCTTCCCTTCTTCATCTCAGTTGCCCCTTTTAAAATCCCCTTTCCTTCTATTTTTTAAAGGTTTTGTAAAAGTATGTATGTACTTTGAGGATATTTCCCATGTGGCTCCTTCTCTCTCCTTCCTATTAACCCCTTTGTTCCCCTAAGCTGTTTGACTTGTACTTTTATATCATTGCTGTGTGTGTCTGTGTGTGTGTGTGTGTGTGTGTGTGTGTGTGTGTGTGTGTGTGTGTGTGTGTGTAAGAGTCACAGTTAGAGAAAATCAACCAATAGTTGTCTTTCTGAGACGGGCTTAATTCACTTCATACAATTATCTCCAGTTGCATCCACTTTCCTTCCAACAATACAGCTTCGTTCTTTATGAGTTGTTTTTTTTAAATTACCCACTGCCAAGCTGTTGGACACCTAGGTTGGCTCCATAACTTAGCTACTGTGAACAATACTATAATAATCACTGCTGCGTAAATATCTCTGTAATACAGTAACTTGGATTCCTCCTGTTAAATACCCAGGAATGATGTGGCTGAGTCATACGGCATATCTATTCTGAGAACCCTCCATGCCGACTCTCACGGTGGCCACAACAATTCAGATCTCCACCAGCAATACATAAGGTTCTCTTATGTCCACATCTGCCAGCATCTGCTGTTGCTTATTTTCTTGATGTCTGCCATCCTGGTGGGGTGTGATGGAATCTCGGTGCCATTTTTGTGTTCCTCTGAAGCTGCGTACTAGTGAGGGAGAACATTTGTTCGTGTTTGTTGTGTTTCATCTTCTGAGAACTGTCTGTTCATTTCCCTAGCCCATCTGTTGTCTGGGTTATTTGATTTTGTTGTTGTTGTTGTTCAACTTCTGGGGTTCTTTGTGTGTTCTAGATATTAACGCTCTGTCAAGTGTGCAGCTACTGAAGAATCCTCCCCGTTCTGTGGGCTGCCTCTTCTCTCAATGTTTTCTGTTGCTACACAGCTTTTCAGGGGCTGAGCAACTAGAGCCCTGGCGAGAAAGCACTTGCCTGTGCCAATATCTTGAACTATTTTCTCCGCTGTTTTCCCCTTACAGCTTTGGGACTTAAATTAAGGCACTAGATTCTTTTAGAGTTGAATTTCATGCAGGGTAGGAGATGGACAGGATATAGTTTTATTCTTCCCCATGTGGCTGTCCGGTCTGGTCCCCAGTTAGTATAATGATGACTACAGGTTTGTCATGGATATCCTTTATCTTGAAATGCATTCCTTCTCTTTCTTGTCTCTTTGGGACTTTTGTCACAAAAAAATTACTGGATCTTTGACAAGAAGCCCTTCAACATACATCTCAATGGTCATGTGATTTACTTCATATGATTTCTATGACATATTACATTTATTGATTTGCATGTGTTGATCCACCCTTGCATCTCTGGGATGAAAGCAGCATACTGTGGTGAATGGCACTTTTGATGTGTTCTTGAATTTGGTTTGCTGGCATTTTACTGGTGATTCTTACATCTGTGTGCTCCATGGAATGATGAAACTCTGCTCACAAAGTCAGCATCCTCCTGCTACCACTGGTCCACACCTTTGCTTGTTGTCGTGTCTTTGTCTGCTCGTGGTATCAGGAGGATGCTGACTTTGTGAGCAGAATTTGGCAGCACTCCATCTTTCACTGTTTCACAGAGTAATTTGAGGATGATTGACGTAAGTTCACCTTTAACAGTCTGGTAGGATCCATCAACAAATTTCTTTGGCTCTTTCCTTTGTCTAGGTGGGAAATTTTATATTGCTGTTTCAATCTCATTGCTTGTTACAGGTCTGATAATATTTATCTCATATTTTGGATTTAACAGTTTAGTGCATTATACATTTTTAAGTTATATCCTGATGGTTTTCTGAAGTTTCCTGGCATGTGCTGCACTGTCTGCCCTTTCATCTCTAATTCTATTGGTTTGCCTCTCTTTTTAATTTTGGTTAACAGTTTGTTGAACTTGCTCATCTTTCCAGTTCTTCATTTCATAGATTCATGAATTCTCTTTTTTCATTTCTAGTCCATTAATTTCCACCCTGATCTTATTTCTCTTCCTGCTTGGGGTTTGGCTTGTTCTTATTTTCCCAGGATCCTAATGTGCAGGGCTAGTTGTTTGCTTTAGATCTGATTTCTCATGTGTCACTTGGAGCTGTAAAGTTCCCTGAAAGGCCTGCTTTCATGGTATCTCATATGTTTTTGGTATGTGTGCTTTCATTTTCATTCAATTCTTGGATTTTTGCTTCCTTCTTGATTTACTCAAGAACCTAGCTTTCGTCCAGTAGTGCAATGTTTAATCTCCTTGAGTTTCTGCAGTTCTGTAGCTTCTTAGCTACTGATGTCTAGATTTAGTCCTCTGCAGTCAGAGAGAAGACAAGGAATTATTGGTTTTCTTATACTTTTTAAGACTTGCTTTGGGTCCTGCTGTATGATCTATTTTAGAGAAGCTCTATAGACTGCTAAGAAAAATGTGTATTCTTCAGCTGTCTCATCTAACTCAAAGTTCTTTTGTTTTGAATATTCTTTTTATTAGTCATCGTGTGCACAGAAAATAATCAGAGTAAAGGTATTGGGTTTTGTTTCATCAGAGAAATCATATAGCACATGTAGGGTTAATTCTCAGGCACCTTACTGGTCTGACTGGCACTATCTGATATCTTGCAAAACAGTAATAATTAACATTTTCTAAATACTTACTCTAGGCCAGATATTTCTCTATGCATGTTATATGCACTGATTCCTTTAATCTTTGGAGTGAGCCTGAGAGATAGATATCATTCTTCTTATTATTTTCACTTTATAGACATAGAAAATGAGGCACCAATAAGTTAAATAATGTCCAATGTCTACAGCCGCCCAGTAGTAGAGTTGGGGTTTGTTGAACACAGATGGTTTGGGTCCAGTGAACGGAAGTCACTGTAAATAGTCTCTCTCTCTCTCTCTCTCTCTCTCTCTCTCTCTCTCTCTCTCTCTCTCTCTCTTCTTCTCCAAGTGTCTTCTTCCACACTGATGCTCTTTTCCTTTCTACCCATCTTCTCAAGAAAGGAAAAAATCTCTTCCATGAAGTATTTCACTGAATCCTCAATCTTGACCCAGACTAGATTTATGTTTTAGATAAACACAGTATCCTTTCTTTTAACTCATTAAAAAATAAGATAAAATAAAAACACTACAGCCAAAGTTTCTGAACCCAAAGTTCAGGGTGCCCACTGTTTACACTCCCCACCCAGATAACGCCAGTTTGAGTATAGGAAGTAAATCTGATTCAGGGGAAATTTTGATTGCTGGAGGTGAAACAGATGTGGATTGCCTCATCCCAGCCCTACCTCTCCTGTGTTCAACATCTATAGCTTCCCCAGCCATAAAAGTCTCTAATTACTTGGGCACTGGATTTGTTGACAGAGCCACTGAGATTAGGTGTGTAGTGCAAACAACCGTAAAATCCACCATTACAAGCTTGTAGAAACAATCTGGGACTTTGATGTGAGCTTAAGTTGTCAGGCATCTTTTCCCCAACAGAGTTCCTGAAGAACACTATCTAAAAACCATTTCCAGATCACAAGGGAGAGTGGGTGGGCAGACAGAACGTCCTAGATCATCAACTGCAAGAGCGAAGGTAAAAAGGTTTTCACTGAAAACAACTTCTCCTTCAAAACAAACAAGGAGAAAACATTCCACCTTAGTTACCAAGATAAAAGTTTACAACTCTCCAATCCCTGCTGGCAGCACATGGGTATTGGTTTATTTTAGTTAAGGTTTAGGCGTATAATCAACAGGAACCTTTTATTTAAAAAAAAAAAAAAGGCTGGGGGCGGCTAGAGAGATGGCTCAGCAGTTAAGGGCATGCACCAATCTAGAGAACATGAGTTTGGACCCCAGTAACCATGTTGACCGGCTCATGACCACCTGTAAACTCCAGCTCCAAGGACTCCAAAGTCTTCTTCTGGCCTCTGTGTGTACTCAATCAAGCGCGTACACACACACACACACACACACACACACACACACACACAGAGCATTCACTCATACAGATATATACATAAAATTAAAAAGGAAGGGTGACAAAGTTACAGGTATTAAGTCTAAGAGGTCATATAATGGACAGCAAGAATAGGAAATGAAGTTCAACAGGCTTTCTGGAGTCTAGAGCTGAGCTACCGGGAGCCCCGTCAAGGGTCCATCACTCTCTGGTCCAAGTCTCTTCATGTGCTCCTTCCGGGTGCATCCTCCTCTCTACAGGGCAGCCTCTCCATCCACTCCATTTCTCCCCTCCACCACTCCACTTGCCTATGCAACTGGTACCCACTAGAGACACTTTGACCTTTAGATCAAATTTTCAACAAGGTATTTTTATGATCGTTGTCAAGTTGATGGACTTGCTATGTCAGGTTCAAGTGTCCACCACTAGTCTAATCTCCTATAGTGAGGCTCACATAGTATAAACATGGCCAACCAAGTAAATGCTTCAGGCGGAATTGGGGGTAGGAATGATTCCCCAAGAACAGGCAAAAGCAAGTCAGGAGATACAGTCCAAAACTACCATGTTGGTAATTGTGAAGCACAGCACATAAACTGTGAGAAAGGACTTGTCACTTAACGACACTTCTCTAGCCAGTTAAAGGGTTAACTGTCAAGGTGTTGCCCAACATCACAAACCTCATTAAAGTTGAGCACACATTGAATAGTGAACCAAGGTATAAAATCGAATTGCTTGTGGGAAAACATCTACTTGTGGTGGGGTGTGGTGACGCCTGCCTGTAATCCTAGCACTCAGCAAGCTGAGGGGAGGAGACTGAAAGCTGGAGGACGGCCTGGACCACAAAGCGAGACAGACAGATGGAAGGAAGGAGAGCATTCCCTTGCCAACAAGATTATAAATGCATTCCAGGTGGACTAGAGAAAAAAGCCATCTGAAGTCAAACTGGGATACTACACATAAGAAGTTCATATCACTTCTTTTAACCTTGTTAGTAAGGTAAACAGATCTTAAGAGTGCGGCTATAAATTAATTAGTGTTCATTTTAACAGCTGCCCCAGTTGAACTAAGGATTCAAGAGGGTTTGGGCTATTCTCCTTTCCCTGGGTCCGCCCCTCTGTATTCCACTTGCTGGTCAGAAGCTGGGAGGACTGGAGGAACGAAAAACAACCACGTGTAATGAAGGGCAAGGCAAACAGCCCTGAGAAGAGGTGGTGGCTTTTGTGGCGGTGTTAACATAGTTAGAAAGGTGTGGAAATGCCCAGGAGAAAGACCAAGCTCACTGCTCTAATTTCTAGTGGGTGTCTGGTAATAAGGGTCCTGATTTCTCTATTCTGTGGGACAATTACCGTTAGAGGATTTTGGGAGATTCCTGCTTCCGGATACTAGAGACAAGGTCCCTTTTGTCCTGGGCAAGTCACTGGAATAGCCTTGATCACATATCTATCCCTTCCCCTTCCTGAAACCAGGCCAGGGCTCTAGTTCTACTGAAAAGAGGGTCTGCCCCCCCACCCCATTTTCCCAGAAAAATAAAGTTGACTGGGGCATAAGGTTTGCAACTTTGCAAAAAGAAGCTAAAAGGGGTTCCAGGTTGAGTAGATGTTCAGGTCATAAAGGACTAGATGACTTCTCCATACCTTACCCCGGGAAAGACTATCCAGTACATCACTCCCACAATTCATTGGAATTCCTGATGTCCTGCCTTGTGTGAGCTATGAGAATCATTTGCATGGCTGAAGGCCTTCTATACTCAAAGTGCGTGCTTAGTTTTACTAGATAGAAGTGAAGTGAGTTGAGTTAGGAGAAGTCATGATGGGAGCAGAAGTCAAGACATCCCTTAGCCAACGGTCTTGACCTTGGGCAGAGCCAAATCTTGCCTCATTACATCTAGGAGTCAAAAGTGTCATGGGCCCCTCAGGAACCTCTCTAACTCACAGGGACTGCCGCTCTACAGCTTGCTACCTTGTCCTTGTCGCTACCCAAACTTTGAACCAAAGCTATGGTACCATTAAAAATACCATCCCTAAGGTCTTCAACAATGTTTTCTTGGCTGGATTGAGATGGCTGCTAAGCACAGGGTTACCTTGCAGAAGAACTTATCTAAGGCCAGGTCAGGTCAACAAGGGTTGAGTGATAATAAAGAATAATAAACAATGTCCACTCACATCTAGGCACGAATGGCACTAAGGTGACTGTTTATTGGTACAAAATCTAGGTAAAGACAAAGTAGACATATCTGGTCTCACACAACCTGTCAAGAGTTGGGGTAAGGACTTGACTCAGGATCATAAGGACTCCTGCTTTCCGGAGCTGGGGCCACAATGTATGATCAGTTCAGTCATAGCTACCCCAAGGGTGATCCCTCTAACTTGTGAGATGACTTAAGTAGATGTCCGTCCCCCATTAGAGAGAACACTCACCTGGACCCAACCCACATAAGAAACTGAAAAGAGGAGTTGAGCAATCCATTGCATGGCCAAGAAATTTTCTCACAGTACCATGTCCAGGAGCCAAATTGTCCTGCCACTGAAGCACTCCAGTGTGAGGAGATTCGGTTTGTCCATCACCTAGATCTGCATGACGGCAAGAGAATAAATACCAGGTAGGCAGTGCTTCTCAAGCTTCCTAACACCACGATCCTCTAATACAGGTCCTCATGATATGGTGACCCCCAACCATAAAATTATTTCATTGCTACTTCATAACTGTAATTTTGGTAGTGTTATGAATTGTCATGTCAATATTTTTGGAGATAGACGTGTGCCAAAGATGTCACAACCCACAAGTTGAGCACCACTGCATTCGAGGCCAAGCTCAGCCAATGGAGTGGAAGCAAATCAGTCAATTCCTTCCCCCAGCAGATAGTCAAGCCATGATACCTCTAGAGATGGCTCACAACAGGAAACCATCGGTCACACTTGCCTGTGAGCCCTGACCAGCTAACACCTGCTTCTGTTTCTTAGCTGTGGCCTTGAATAATTAAGTGGTAACTGCCCAAGCATTTCCCCAAGTTCTGCTGTTCCCAACTGAGACAAGAAGCAATAGCTTCCTCTTCCGGGCAAACTCTGAGGGGTAGCGGTTTGATCCATTGGGTGCAACTGGAGACACAGCACCAGTGGACTCAACCCACTCTCTGAAAATTGCTCCACAAGGCCCATGGAGCTGTGTTCACGATGTACAGAGACCACAGAGTCATGGCCAGCAGCATCAACACCATTGAAAGCAAAGTGGTACTTGAGGGTCCCTGGGGTTCAGGGCTTACCAGCTGATTCCTATTGTCATTGCCAAGACCCAAGTGGCAGAGTATGACCCAAAGGGCAGGATGGAAGTAGGAATTTCTTTGGAAACTTGGGAGGATATTTATTCAGAGCAGCCAGAGGGAGCATAAAGGGAGACTATGAACTGAGCCAGGGGAAGAAAGCCAAAATCATACCCAAACAGGCAGAGAATGATGGGCATGAGGTGGAGAAGAGACCATGTGGTGCTGTTGAGCTGCTAAGGTTCACTTGTCTACTGCAAATACAGGAGGGCTGCTCACCTTCTGCAGGCAAAGCACAAGGGTCTGACGGGAGTTAAGCCGCCGTCCCTGGCAGCCCCTGAGGAGTCAAAGCAAGACCAGGCAGGTCATGCAAACGTGGGGTGTTCCTCTGCATCTCAGATGTGTCTCTGGTACCCTTTCTCCATGCTGTTTTCTACGTTCTGTGCAATCCCATGGCCATGTGGGAAAACACCGCAAGTGACATGTTCCTTAGGTTTGCCTGTTGTCTTTCTAGAAACTATCGCTTTCTCCCCAGAGGGACAGGCAATGCATTTAAAAACACCATTGAGTAGCAGGGGGAGAAGGACATTTCTAAGTTTAAACTTGTCCTCTTTTTCCTCCCGTAGTTTAAAATTGGACAAACCACAGAACCTCCCACTCAGACTTCTAACTGGCAAAAATGCTAGGATCTAGCTGACTCCAAAGTAGTAGTTTAAGAAAGACTAACAAGTAACCATTTGTACTGAGCAAGATAGGCATGCATAAAGGTGCTCATTGTATAAGCCTGGCGTAGAAGAGGTGCAATGCCAGCCACCACCAGGACGTGAGCATGCAGCTTCCTCTGCAGCTGGCAGCAGCAGCTACTACTTTCTCAGGAAGCTATGGGCTGAAGTTCGCACTTTCCAGATTCGACTGGCCCTTAGCTTTGAGGGTCTCTCTGGGGTACCAAGAATGAAGCTTCAGAGTTAATCTCACAACACTTGCCATGCGTAGATTCCCATGTATCCTGACAGATTTGAGAGGCTAGGGGCCACAGAGACCGTTAGACGCTGGGAGAGAGCCAGCCACATGGGACAAAGGTAGAATGTAACTCTTCCAGCTTACAGCGAGGCCAACTGCATCTCCAGCACCAGAGAGTACCAAAGGAAATAACCAGAAAGCGGCTGGCTTCAAGATACTTTTACCTTTGTTCAAAGTAATGAGATCTCTGTGTGAGTACGTGGGGCATGGGGTGTAGGGAGAGGGGTGTCTCTTGCTTCACCCACACAGGCATCCACTATCCCTTTCCCCCTTCAAGACCCTAAGGTGATGGTTCTCAATCTGTGGATTGCAACCCCTTTGTGGGCCAAGTTCCAGATAACCTGCATATCAGACATTTACATTATGATTCATAGCAGTAGCAAAATTACAGCTATGAAGTAGAAATGGAAAAATGTTATGGCTGGGGGTCACCACAACATGAGACACTGCATTAAAGGATTGCAGCCTTAGGAAGGCTAAGATCTACTTCTCAAAGGCATCCGTAGACCTCCCGCTGCCCACTCTCCCCTCTGGATCTAAGCACACCATCCCCATGCAATATACTCTGTCCAAATCCTCAAAGCATGTCCTACTGCCTCACCTCAGGCCCACCTGCCCTAAACTGTGCTTCCCCGTTACTCTCTTGAGACCACACCATATAACTCTTTCAAGGAATAATGCACATTAGAGGAGCCCTTTTGAGTCAGAATGATGTAACCCAAAGCCCTGATTCTAGGAAGTTCAGAATCCCGGCCCACAGCCAGATGGCAGAAAGCTATCTGGAAGCCAGCCATCCCTTTCAGCACTTAAATCAGGCCACACCAAGCAAAGTCAGTCCTGGCCCAGTTGGACAAACCGTCAGTCCTGTCAAATTGCATCAGCTTTGATTTTCCTGCGGGTTACAAACCTAGCACCATAGATCTAACATCACATAGAATTTGCCGATGAGGGACAACCATTCCTGATCACAAACAAGCGACCTGTAGCGTTTCCCAGGGTTGAAGTGCCCCCACAGCCCGGCCCTGTCTAGACATGTATCTGAAGCATCTAATTACCCCATGCCTTCCAAACAGCACACAAAGCCCGACATAAACACGGCACTCCCATTAATAGCGCTGCTCAGTGAACTGTCCTTTTACATTTCCAGTCTCAAAGTGAAATCGCGCTGCCACCAAGAACGATATACTGTGGGTAGCACGCTCCGAGCCATGCTGGCATCCAAATCCTAGAAGCTAAATTCTCTAGCCAGCAAACCAGAAAAGCCTCCTAGCGAGCTGGACACAAATGCAGAAGGATCTGCATGGCGTGCTTTATTGTTTCATAAGTGATGCATTCGATGGTCCCTTTCCCAGAAAGCCAAGACAAATCCCTCTGCTCCCCAGCACATTGTCCTTTATTAAAAGTGTCCAGACAAGCCCGAGTCATCAGCCAGCTGCACCGGAGTCAGGTGAAGTTGAGGCTGAGATAAACAGGGTTGAGAGTACTGCATTAAAATGATAAGAAAATCAAGGCTCAGAGAGATTAAATACCTTTACCCAAGGTCCAGATCTAATAAACAATGCAGCCAGGGCCTTTTCATCTTCACAGCTTGCCTTCGCACTGATGCTCAAGAGAGTTTAAATTCTGTTCCCAGGGAAACACCTTGATGGACAGCATGCAGGGCTCATGCCTCCCCTTCTGCTTGACATCTAACAGTAGCCTAGAGCAAAAGCCCCTTTTACCTCATAGCCTGAGGTCAGTGTGCGAACAAGAGAAGTCAAGGAGAGGGCAGGCACCCTCTGTGTCCCCAGACATGGATGTCCAGGTTCCAGCATTGCAGTACCCTCTGTGTCTACCTTCTTCAATGAGGGAATAGGGTCCTCTTCCACCCTGTGTCCCCATATCTTCCCAAGGCCTGGCAAATGACAGGTGCTTGATGAAGATTTGTAGGCTTCATGATGTTGCCTGTGTGTGTGTGTGTGTGTGTGTGTGTGTGTGTGTGTGTGTGTGTCTCAGAGGACAATTTGGGGGCATCTATTCTTTCCTTCCACCATGTGGGTCCCAGGTCATCAGGTCTGGCAGTAAGCACCTTTACCTTCTTTGGGAGATCTTCTACCTGCTACAGCCCCATAAACTCGTAGGTCTTGGTCTGTTTGTTGTAATGGTTTAAACCAACCCAAGAGTTTGTGTTATAAAAACCAGATGACATAGTTAATTCTGTGACTATTTCAGTTACTAAGATCCTGTTATCAATGATCATGTCCAAGGACCCTTATTAGTTACTCCTGTTTAAATATGCATTTTATGCACATTATAACAGCTATTTTACCCACAGAGTCTTCTGGTGGTACAGTGCTAGGACTTCTAAAGCACTACTGCATGTGCCTAACGTCCCTAGCAACAACTGTCGCCCCATCCATCATCAAGACTGGCCAGTGCAGAATGGTTCTCTTGTTCGCAAAGACTCCAGTGGCCCCTCATCATTAATCTTCCAGGTTCTCGTCCAGAAGTCTCCATCAAGACCCTCTTAAGGAATCCAGTTGTCATACAGGTCTCCACGCTCAGGACAGACCCCCACCCCTGCAACAATCTTAGCCTTGGGTGTTGGTATTCATGATCCCATAACACATCTCGTTTAGGGCTAAGGTTTTGTTCAAGTTTTGGTCAACAGATCAAAGAAACTATTAGAATCAATGTCATCTATTCGTGTTAGCATATTGGATGCAGAGTCTCTCTGGCTCAGTGCTTCCCTGGCAAGAAATCCAACCCATCTAAAACTCGATTTTTCTTTACTTGTCCTAGACCCTTCAAATGTGGTTGTCAAACACGTTCCTTGGGTGTTTTATCAGCGATAGTTTGATTGCAGCGCCACAAAATGAGTGAAGAGAGACTGATCTGCCTTACTAACACAGCTGGAGTCAGGAGACAGACATTTTCAGGGCAGGAAGAACCCCAGCAAAGTGAGGAGCAGGACTTCTTCAGCTGGGAGAATTGGCTTAAAGGACCCTGGGGACTTAGAACACCCTGAGTCCACCAACTTCTGCTGCTATCCCCTGTCTATTTTTAGGTCCCACTCCCTGGATATGCCGTAACTTAAGCCTAAGGGACCTGGCTATGGATTTAACCAACACTATAATTTGGCATTCTGGATTTGACTTTTCACCTTTACAAAACAAATTACGTGAGAGACTTTCTTTATATGTGTTTATAGGAATGTTTTATGTTCTGAGCCATAACGAAACAGGTAACTTAGGAATTTTAGTTCCTGTTCTCTCTCTTTAAAACACCTGTCTTGGTAAGAAGCGGTAGCTGCATCACCTCACTGCTGCTGGTTCTCATCCCTTCGGAGCTGGTTAATGGAAGCCCTGCCCGTGCCTGTGAGCCTTTCCCTCCCTGTACGTGCCTATGAGCCTTTCCCTCCCTGTGCACCTCATTCCAGTAGCTCATGGGGTCTCTCTCCCCTTGTGGGGTTTCCTCTGTGTGTGACAGCCTACATCCCATCTCTGCTAGAGCTGCATTCTTCACTGCCATCTGCTCCAACCAACCCAGACAGCAACCCCAGTGGCCACACCCCAGTGGCCACACCCCAGTGGCCACACCCCAGTGGCCACACCCCAGTGGCCACACCCCAGTGGCCACACGTGCCCTGGAAGTTCTACTTCCTGTAGCCATTTCCTGGGTCAAATTCCACATCCATCAGGGTTCTTAGAAGCAAATAATAAAAAGAGCCAACCTGATATTATTGGCTTCTGCAGCAGAAACGGAATTAAAATCATGTCAGATGTGCTCACACCATTTTTGAGGAGGCTAGAGAAGGGTACTAGCAACCAACCAGGAGCAAATTGGAGTCTGCCTGAGCAAAATCCCACTGAGGAATCTGTAGCTGGTATTTCTGCTGAGCTTAATGCACCAACTTCGTACCACCTGGGCCACAATGCCACTGCCTGGACCACTCTCCTCACTGTCTTGGTAACTGTGTGCTTCCACCACCATGACAAACACTAAGTGGACTGCCCATCCTTCAGTTCTGGGTATAGATACCAACTAGCCTACACCCAGCAAATGCCCGTAGCAGAACTAGGAACACCAATAGGGGGTCCCAGAATTCTCAGTGAGAGGCAAGTTGGGTATCCTGCTAAGAGTCACACAGTGTGGAATGCCCAGTTCCATGCTTCATAAATAAGGAGGTTCAAAGACAAATAACCCTTACAAGCATCTCCTTGTATCATTAGGTGTAAGAGGCTTTCTTGGGCCTCCAACCCCCAAATCATGACACAGAGACCTATTATTAATTATGAATGCTCAGCCTTAGCTTAGGCTTGTATCTGACCAGCTCTTTTTTTACTGAACCCAGTGTTGTTAATCTATGTGCTGTCCTGAACCTTGTTTACTTCATCTACAAACTATCCATCCTGCTTTCCTGCTTCTTCCGTATCTGGCTGGCTCCCCCCACACACAGCTGGCCCTCCTTTCTCTCTGCCTGCCAGCCCCACCTATCCCTTCTCTGCCTAAGTATTGGACGTTTAGCTTTTTATTAGACCAATCAGGTGCCTTAGGCAGGCGAGGTGAAACAGCAACACATCTTGACATAGTTAAACAAATACAGCAAAAACAAATGCAAAACATCTTTATATAGTTAAATAAATATTCTATTCCATAACAATTAGGAAGCATCATTATGTCGAAAAAAATTACAGAGTTTTATAGGGACCAAAGTTGGAAAGATTTCATACAAAGTTCGAAAACATTGCAAAACTTTCCTTAATTTGCAGAAGATGGTGCAGAAGAATGTTTCACAGCAAAGAGAGAGCTGGTGAGCTGCTCCCTTGACCATGCAAATTACAGAATCTGGAAATAATATTCGTAATCCTTCATCTTTTCCCCTCAGTATTCAATAAGGCTGATTCATAAAAAGTATTTAAAAATATCTGCTAATATTTTCCCAAGAATATTTTAAACCCACAGGAGAACGAACATTTGTTACCGATTTGGACAGATATGTGCATCAAAGAAGAGAAAAATTCTCAGAGTAGCTTGAGTCCATCTTTCCCTGTAAAACAGGTTTAAAGCACGATGCAGAGCAGGTCAAAAGCAAGAGAGGCTTCAGAAAGCCCATCGGAGAAGGGTAAAAGGAAGCCTGGGGCTAGGCAAGGGAACTGGTGCGTCCTTAGTGACTTCAGACATTTCATCTTCGCAGGCTGTTTTTGCTTTTTGTTTTCTCACAATATTAAAAAAGAGGATTTTTACACACCCCCCCCAGGCAAGCCTCCCCAGCTCTGTTGTTCCCATCCCCCACTTCCCATCATTTGTGTCTGACTTCCCCGGCCCTATCCTGAGCTCCATCCCCATCCCCCATGGTCCCTTTCTACTTTCCTGGTATCTGCTGGTACTTTAGGTGACTGACTCACGTCTGAAGATCTGAAGTTAGGAACCACGAATAAGACAGAACATTTGTCTTTCTGGGTCTCAGATACTGTCTTAGATAGGGTTTCTACTCTGTGATAAACACCATGACCAAAAGCAGCTTGGGGAGGAAAAGGCTTGTTTCAGCTTACCGCTGTCAGGCTGCACTGAGGGAAGCCAGGGCAGGAGCTAGTGCAGGGGCCTTGGAGGAGCACTGCTTACTGGCTTGTACTTCATGTCTTAGCCTGTTTATACCATCCAGGACCACCCGTCCAGGAGTGGTACCTCCCACAATGGGCTAGACCCTCCCATTAATTACTAACCAAGAAGATGCCCCAACAGCTTGCCTACAGGCTAATCTGTAGCTTGTGCCAAGCTGACCCTTCCCATAGCAGACACACAAAACAGCTACCTTACTCAATATAACATTTTCTCCCTCTGCCCATTTACCTGCGGTTTTATGACTGCATTTTTTCTTTACAAACTCACAATATTCTACTGTGTATATGCACCACATTTTTCTTATCCTTTCATCAGTTAAGGGACTTTTGTTTCCATTTCCTAACCACTGTGAATAATAACAGCAATGAGCATGACTGAACAAGTGTCTACGGAGGAAGATGTCAAATCTGGGCTTGTGACAAGGAGCGGTATAGCTAGGTCGTGTATAGTAAATATAATCCTCACAATCAGGGAAACAAAGCAAACGGAGGATACAGTTGCTACAGAAAGAAACAGTAATTACCCGTGTTGGACAGATATGCCCCCTCCCGCCTTGCTACAAGCCATGGAAAACTGTGAGGGCTGTGACAGTCCACACACTAGTGTTGAAGACGTTCATCCATTTCACTCTGTGTATTTTGATTACATGTAAGCTGCTCAGTGAGAAAGCCCTGAACACCACTTGGGCTGAATGCCCTACAATGGGGACTGAGAGGGAAGGGGGGGGAAGTTAGAAAGAAACAAAAATCTGTGGAAAGGAAAAGAATGGGCTATTCGTTCTATATACGTGTATGTGGCTTGAACTAGCAAACGCTTCATTTTGACAGAAGCCTTAAACCTTATCACTCTTTTTTCCTTCCTTCTAAATTATAAGAAATTAATGCCGGGTTACTTAAGATTCAATGTTACACGCTGAAAACAGGTTGGAGATACTCTATCCAGTGGCTGATGGAAGCAGAGGCAGAGATCCACCGACAAGCACTGCACTGAGCTCCAAGAGTCTTGCAGAAGAAAGGGAGCAGGGATTGTACCAGCCAGGTGTGTTATGATGGGGGGACCCACAGACACAGCCGACCTGAGCTCCCAGGAGCTCATGAGCCCTGGACCGACAGTCAGGGAGCCTGTATAGGACCAGCCTAGGACCTCTGCATGTGTGTGACAATCATGTAGCTTGGTCCCTTAATAAAATTTCTAACAGTGAAAGCAGGATTTCTCTCTCCCTGGCACTTAGCTGGCTTTTGGGAACCCATTCCCCATGCTGGATTACCTGGCCCCTCCTCAACATAGGAGGAGGAGCTCTGGTCTGCCTCAACTTGATGTGCCAAGCTTTGTGCAAGCCAGAGGGAGTCCTGTCCCTTTCTGAGTGGAAATGGAGGAGGAGCGAGTGGGGAGGGGGTAGATGGGAAAGTGGAGGGGATGGAAGGAGAAAAGGGGGGGGGTGACTGGTTGGTATGTAAAATAAATAAAAAAAGAAAACAAATACAGAGGTAAACATTCAGATTCCAAACGTAGCCCATGAGATTTGAGGAATATTGTGAAATTCGACTCTCCTAGTGGAAACAGGAAAGAAAAGGAAGGGGAAGGGAGATGATTTCAACACACAGGCTTGAAGACACAAGACACAAGTCACATTTACACCATTTACCAGATTCTCTGGGTTCCTGACCAACAATACACCAACACCAAAGACCTAGACACAGTGTTCCGGTTTTTTGCTGAAGCTGCACCCAAGAGGTCGGTGCTGGCTGAACACAGAAGGCCTGCAGGGGGTGTGGTGGGTCTAGAGGAATTCAGGAGGCACGCACTGGAGGTGATGAACCAGAACGGGCACTTTTCTTATTCTTCTGACTCCATTTTCTTAAGTATAGCTCTTCCAAGTCTGAGAGGAAAAAGAAAGCCAGGAAACCGCAAGCCTCATCTGTCATCGGAACAAACAATTTCAGCTATGTGTAATTTAGGATAAAAACAAAAGCGAATTAGAAGCTGGTGTGCAGAACTCTACAATCATGGCTTTTCAAAGGCTGTATTGGGATTTTGCAATGAGGGTGACTATGCCAGGGGTTCACACGAGCCCTATCATTTGCAGGGGTTTGCCCGTCTGGTTCTTCCCTACAGTACAGTGACACGGAGAAGACCTTCCCTACTTGAAATAACAAATATAAAGAAAGAAGCAATGCACTGTCAAATGTTGGATACTCACAGCATGCACCACACATAGGCATGGAGATTAGATTTATTTGTCCACATTTTTTTTAATTTGCTTTTTTTTATTTTTTATTGGTGTGTGTGTGTGTGTGTCAGAGAGAGAGAGAGAGAGAGAGAGAGAGAGAGAGAGAGAGAGAGAGAGCATGCAAGTCTGAGGACCCAAGTTCAACCCTGGCATCCACATAAAAAGATGGGTCTGTTGGTGTTTGTATCAGTGCCAAGAAGGGGGAATCTCCAGAACCCAATTGGCAAGCACCAGACCCCAGTTACTCTGTCTCATAAAAGACAAGGTGGATAGCTCTTGAGAACAACATTCAAGGTTGATATGTGTGCGTGCACATGTACACACACACACACACACACACACACACACACACACACACCTAAAATCTTTAGAAATGAAAACAGCACATATAGTACTCTGCCCTTTGGGCAACAGTCAAGTTTGCCTCGCTGTGGTTGTCACCCCAGAACTTAACACGTTACCTGGTAGAGAAGCTCAGAAGGAGTGTGCTGACTGCATAAAGAACAGCTATCATGTAGGGGGGGGGGACAAAATTAAGTAGTTATTTCACATATATGTGCAATTTAAGTTAAATTATTTTTGGGCCTCGGA
Organism: Microtus ochrogaster; assembly: GCF_000317375.1. Classification (NCBI taxonomy): domain Eukaryota; kingdom Metazoa; phylum Chordata; class Mammalia; order Rodentia; family Cricetidae; genus Microtus; species Microtus ochrogaster. Next base: position 26,663,110 of record NW_004949096.1, read on the forward strand.
TAAAAAATATTTAAGTAATTGTTAAGAGTGAGTTGATGTTGGGAAGATGAGAACAGGAAAGAGAGAGAAACCAAACCACAAGAAGGGAGACTATCACTCATCCTTGGGTATTCTGGTCAGCAGTTTCTCCATTGGTCCAGCCATACTGCAGACTCTGTCTTCAAATTACAGGGGTTCGTTGTGAACGAAGCAGCTATGGGAGCCTCCAAGAAGAGAATCTGCCAAGGTGTAGGTAATGGTCTCCTCTGCCCCAGCAGGCCTAACAAACACAACCTAAGATACAGTCTGCATGTGTTGTTTGGCCTAAGCTGGAAGAGAACCTGTAGACCACTTGGTTCACCCCTTTAACACAGCAGAGGAACTTTTTGGAGCGTTTGAGTGCTATCTGTATTCCTGTGTCTATGGCAGCAGGAAGAAAACTTGACCCCATGTCACAGAGAACTCTGAAGTCTGACATCATTAACTTGTATTGAATTGATACTCATTAACTTGCATTGAATATAGTTTTTATATTGCTTGGTTTGAGTTATTGGATTTTTGAAACAGGGTCTCATTAAGCAGCCTGGCTGGCCTGGAACTCACTCTGTAGACCAAGCTGCCCTAGAACTCACAGAGGTCCTACTGCCTCTGCCTCCTGGTGCTGAAATTAAAGGCATGCGCCACTACACTTGGCTTGGCAATAATTTTAATCATTCATTAAGAATACAATATTTCTCAGACCACTTCTTATTTGGATTCCCCTCTGCTTCCATTCTTTCTAATAGTGGTGCTATCCAGTCACCAGCAAGCCCCCCTGTACCCTAAGTTCACCTGTAGGATAGGTGGAAACTGGTTTCAGCAAATGCACAGGGCTTATGAGTTAGTCCACTGCCTCCCACACTTCATTCTTTCTATCAGTGTTAGGTAAAATTTAACAGTCAAATTTATGAAACTATATTAATGCTACATCAGGTCCCTAACTATCCAGCTCCTGTCTTGTACTAGGATTTTACAACAAAACTAACAAAAACTAAATGCTAGGGGGAAGACTAGATATCCACAGCTGTTCAGTCCAGAGAAGGTTCAAAATTCCCCTTCCACCAGGCTCACATTCGCACCCCGGGGAGTGCCATCAGACATCTGGAAATGTTTAGAGACAAGAGTGCCTCCAACAATGAAAGGGAATGTGGGAAGATGATAATACATCGCACACATGACATTTACCTATCTCTAAGTCAAACAAAGAATTTTCAGATTCCTGTCATTCTCCGGGAAGCCGGACTGGCTCCCCAGGTTCCCCAGGGCAAAGCAGGCTGAGCTGCGGCATCAGCTCCTCACCCACCACCAGAACAAGAAGCAACGGTCAGGTCTTCTGAAGAGGCACCATGGGTACCGGTGACTGTCGGGTTATCAGTGATGAGAAGATGCAGTTTCCCCGATGTCTGCTTTGCACCTCTCATCCCACGTGGGACCCACTCGTATTAAACTGGCAGGAATAAAAAAGGAATCACGGAAACTGGCCACAACTAACAAAACATTTAATAAAGCGATCAATCAGGATGACAGATAAACTATGACACATAAAGTGATGAGGAAAGGCGAGGCAGGGGTTTGTGATAAAGCCAGCCTGAGCTACACAGGGATGAAACCCTGCCTCAAACAACTGGATTTCCTTCTTGGCTTTCCAGCCGCAGTTTTTCTTGGTGTTTACCCAATGAGATGTTGTTCCAGATGCTGAATGAATAAACTGAGTCGTGGCATTGAGTTTGTCACCATTAGCATGAGTTATGACCAAAATCTGTCCTCTTTCCTATGGCATAACATAATTACATCCAATTGAAATGCCAGTTTCAGGCTGGAGAAATGGATGCTCTTCCAAAGGACCAGAGTTCAATTCCCAGCACCCTGATCAGGCAGCTCCAGGAGATCTGATGCTGTTTCCTCCCCTCTGCAGGTACCCAAATATATGTGCACATACATACATACACATATACACATACCCATACACATAAACAAAATTAAAATCTTTTTTTAAAAAAGTACAAGCTCCACCACTCCCATCTAGGGCCTTTATAATCAATAAACAGCACAATAAAAAAATTCCAGAACAAATCACCCAGCTGCCAGTGTAAATCTCCTGCAGCTGTAAGTCTTCTGGCGTTGCAAATAGTCACAAAAGTATTGAGCAGCGCTCAATTACAGGGTGCTGCAAGAATCCAAACTGCAATCACAGGAATAGAATGTGGGTCGGGAGCCCTGCAATTACCCTTCATGTTTTTGATTTCATATTTAATATTTTGTTGTGGAGCCTCCAATTTTAATGCTATACTTGCAGAAGTTACTAAGACGTTGGGACACTGTGGATGTTGCAGTGGCGTAAGCTCACTGTATCACATGGCGAGCATTTGTGGTACAAAAATGACCCTTTAACGACCATCTCTTCACTGCGCAGACAGCTCCCCAGATGCTCACGGGATTTCCTGGATACAGCTTAATACACATTTCGCCTCCCTCGTGCTATAATTAATTTGTTTTTTGTTTTTTAAACTTGCTTGTGAGTGATAGCTAGGCAGGACTAACCCCTGCGAGGGACTGGCTCCATCTCACTCACAGACTGCAGGTGGCTCTTAAAAGTTTTTTTGTACCTTTGTACCTCGGGGTCTTTGGATTTAGCCAAATTCTTTTGTGACAGGAATCTGGAGGGATAAAGGATGCTGCTCGGGGTGGGAGTGCACACATGCTTTCTGCTTTATCTTCAGCCCGCAAGTTCAAAGTTACAAAGCCTTTTCGCCTTTCTTGTAGGAAACCATCTCTCTCAGGGGAAGAAAATCCAAGCCTGCTTTTTAAAATCCATTTTTACATGAATGAATATTTTGCCTGCATGTAAGTATACCACATGCAAGCAGAGCTTGCAAAAGCCGTAAGTGCATGTTAGATCCCCTGAATTTAGAATTAAAGATAACCGTGAGTCACCATGTGGATGCTAGAAACTAAACCAATTCTTCTGCAAGAACAGCAAATACTCTGTGACAAATGAACCATCTCCAAACCCAGCCAAACATGTTTCTCAAGGAGACATGGAACTAGTTTTCAAAAGGATTTGTACTTTTGCTAAACATTGGGGAGACTCACAAAACAACATCAAAATCCATTAAGTGAACCTAAGATTAGAACTCACATCCAGCTAGTCCCTTGGTAAAGTATCACACTGGTTCTTGTCACTGAACCCGTCGACTTTCATCGACACTGTCTCCAATAGAATTTCCTACTACATTTTCCCCCAGGGCTTTTAAAAAGAAAATGAAATTTCTCTAAAGGAAAATTTCATTATGCACCTTACTTAGTCTTCAAAGCAATTCCTTTGAGGGCCAGCAAGATGGCTTAGCAGGTAAAGACATTTGTTAACCTGAATTTAATCCCTGGAACCCATATGGTGAAAGGAGAAAGCCAGCCCCACAGGTTACCCTCTGAACTCTATAGATACGCCATCTACACATACCTCTCTCTCTCTCTCTCTCCTCTCTCTCTCTCTCTCTCTCTCTCTCTCTCTCTCTCTCTCTAGAAGCAAGCAATCCATTTTCAGATGGTAACCACAAATTTGAATTGATAAGTTCATATGTAGACTGCCTCCAGAAAAAATCCTACAGCAGTATACTAAATCATTTACACCTTAGGTCAAACTGTGGCTGAATTCACTTAGATCCTAGCAGAAAAGATCTGCATTCAACATAGAGTGGGGACGAGAGGCCAATAAAGGGAAAAATGACCCACAGATGAAGGGGCCAACTGCTTCATTTCAGGAGGAAATACCAAAGTTTATATGGATTAAAATATTTAAATGTTAACCAGTGGCATGATGTGGTCCAAGGACTTTATTTTCTTCCTACTGGTTTCAAAACCAACATCATTAGTGAGATAAAAACCGAGAAATTCTGGAAAAATACATGCACACATAAATCCTAACAAAGCACTCTCCAAAGGAGGCTCCTATGTGAGCTACCTCACTAGGTGGACTTGGGCATTATTAACAAGTCCCAAGGTACTCAGAAGGGGTGGCCATGAGCAAATTTTATGCCAATTTTATGATCAGAAACAAGCCTGTTGGGCCAGGAGTGGTGGTGCACATCTTTAATCCCAGCACTCAGGAGGCAAAGGCAGGCGGGTCTCTGAGTTTGAGTCCAGCCTGGTCTGCAGTGTGGGTTCCAGGACAACCAGAGCTACACAGAGAAACCCTGTCTCAAAAAATAGAAAAAATAAAAATAACAAGCCTGTCTGTCAACTACCAAAGAGAGAGCAGGGAACATGTTTGAGTCTTAAATTTATCTGGATTTGTTCAGAAGTTCCTTAACATATCTGGTGAGAAACACTAGGCATCAGCCAAATTAAGGGGAACACCAGGACTAGTCCTTTGGGGGTTATTTCTGTAAGATGCCACATACTTAACAAAGGTGCTTTTGCAGTCTGAGTTCCAAGGGAAGTTTTCTTTCATAAGCAAGTTACTTAAATTGAACCCTGCCTTGAAACCTCAGCAACACATTTTTTGAACCACCCAGTTTACTCTGGTATGAGTGGAAAATTCTGCAAAGCCAAGGATATGTGCCAACCATAAATTAAAATAATATCTGAAGGGCCAAAATGTAGCTGCGTGGTTTCTAAGTCTACAAAGGGCCCAATGCCAGGAGGCCTCTGAGTGGTACACCTTGCTAACAGGAATTTTCCTTAGCCGAAACTACCAACCAAGAGAGCCTGGGAGACATCTTCTTACACCTTTAGATCTCAGGCTTCAGTATTAAGTTCTTAAAACGAACTTCAGAAACATCCCCTGTACCCTGGCCCCTCCGCACATACCTTCTTCTAGAATGCCATGCTCATCACAACCCAAAACCGGGGTACCTTGAGGGCTTCCTCCCATGGCAGGAAGACCCATTAACCTCCAGTCGCCCAACTGAGTGAGTCATGTCCATATTAGCTAGACTTCTGGACTTAAAATAGCTAGTCCAGAGGTGACTGATGGCTGGGAACAGCTGGCCATTTTGTTTCCCAGGGACAGGTCCCTCCAAACCCTCTGTGGCTGCCACCAGCCAAGGCATCCTGTCGAACTGGCATGCCATGCATCACCCTCCCAACCTGTTCATCAGTCAAATCTAGTACGATGGTTTGCTCCAGGTGCGCATCTAAGACACACACACACAAACACACACACGAAGGCAACCTTTGTTTTAATTGCCCATGACTTGTTTTATGGCTGTCAGGAACTCTTGAGGATTTCTGCCCCATACCTTCAAATTTAGAACTCGAGAAGAATAAGTATTCCCACAGGGGCGAAGGGGCAGTATCCAAAGATATTAACATTCAAAATTCCAGGACAGACGCTGGCTTCTGGACAAGCACTGAAGAGAGGACATAGCGGAGACTTTGAATTTGTAAGTAAACTGCTGTACAGTTTATTTCATGTTGTTTGGGGAACTTGTTTTGCAAGGCCTGCTGCCCATTGGAGTGGAAAAACCTCCAGTTTTCACACTGTTCTTGTAAAATGCCGTCACTCCAATCCTCACTCAGAAGCCCAGGAAGGGCACTGAGCCATCATCAGGCAGTTCTAGCCCAGAGAAGCTGCCAGAACAGAGCTGGCTGCTAAGAAACACAGGACAGAGGGCGGGGGGGTGGGTTCCATCGTAAGCATATGGCTTTGTTTTCTGGTAGAGGGCATCGCATGTCCATGTCTGGTCCTTCTGGCCCCAGGCGGACCAAACCTGTGCTCTCTTGAGCTGGGCATACATTTCAGTGGCAGGTGCTTGTCCTAGGTCCAATCCCCAGTACTGACTGCCTCTCCCAAAAGAAATAATTAATCCAGGACTGCAAACACCAAGGATGGACCAAGATATATATATATAAAGACTTCCTCAGGCAAATTTTCCAGAAGGCACATGAATATTCTACCAATATCTACTAAATTGGGACACGGGAATATGGGATTGGTATACTGGTTTTTAAAATGTTGAGTGACGCACCAAGTTTGGAATTTAAAAGTAAGCTTATTGTGACCATGCTTAACTGTCTGAGTTGATCAAGTCAGTCACCGGAGGACAAGGAAAGAGCTCAAGTGCTAGAATGTGTTTTTAGCATGCTCAAGTTCCTGGGTTCAATCCCCAGCACTTGCTGAAAGGGGGAAAAAACATTAATTGCTACAAAAATCTGTTATTAAACTGTTACGAAAAGAAAAAAAACAGAGAACTTTGAGAGTGTACTGGCAATTGAAATTACCCAGACGAGTTTAATTTTAGTCCCTAACTTACTAAAACATTTGCCATATGGCCATAGGACTCATGGCTTTGTATGACTCCTTATGGATTTCTTTCATAATCTGGATTTGACATAGACATCATCCCCACAGAGCAGATCACAGGGTGACGCATTTCAAGACCAGCCCTTAAGGAAATTTGAGCATGGAAGCTGCCAAGCAATAAAGGCTCTAAATAATGTGCCATTTTTACGTCACCGTTTTTAAATAAACACTACGTAGGATATCTGAGGTGTATTGCTGCGGAGTTTCCCCCTTTTGGTCACATCTGTGCCTGGTCCGGAAAACACTTTGCCCTACAGGAAACAGAAAACAGAACAACGAGGAAAAACCACCAAACCCTCGACAGCAAAATGAAGACCAGATCTATGCCACTGACAGACCACTGTCTTAGTTCTCTTCCAGAAAGCTCCGTGAAGATCCCCATAAGATGCTAAGAGGAATAAGAGGCAGAGGAAGAGCTTGCAGGCTCATTCACATACATGTTTCTAACTAAAGACATCAAAAACACTTTGTAAATCCACGCTAGCCCTCTCTTAGCTGGTGATGTCCTGACAGATGCATTTCTCATGAATTCCATACTCTAGAAAAATAGTAACTCGCGCGTTTTAATAGAAAAGTAAGAATATTTTTTCTACCCAACCTGATAAAACTTCACTGTCCCTGTTTGTCAAGATGTCACAGAGAGCTGAGGTGGCACAGTCTAGTTTATTTTTTCTCTCCCGTATTTGAAAGGACCCTATGTTTATGTCCTTACTTAGGCCTGTCTAAAAGTCAGTACGTGACCTACTTTCTAGCCGCAGAGGTTATGCTGCTTTCCAGGGCTCTTTGCTCTTCGTCATATTTTAGGTCTTTTCCCCCAAACACTGTTTCTACTATGTCTCCCTCTGTACAGAAGTCTCTAACATCCTGCTTGACCCTCCGCAACCTGACAACGTCTGCCTTCAGCTTTCTTTCCACCTCTTCCAACATCTTCATCCCAGTCAAGCAACAGCCCCGTGGCCTTCCACTGAGACAGGGCTGTTCCTCCTGTGTTGACTCAGCAGGCATTTACTGAATGCCAGCTGACTGCCAAGCCGGGTGGTGACGCTAGTTCTGCACTCTTGTCTGCACTAGGTGCCCGGCTTGGATATCAGATCCTCAGCAGAGCTACCTCGGTTGTGCCGGACTGAGAGTCAACTTTCTCACCCTCAGGAACCCTAACCAGTATGCTTCATTCTGGCTTCACGGAGCCCTGTTCTAGCACGGTTAACATTTCAAACCAATCTGGAACTGATCTGAACTAAATCAAGCGTGTTTGTGAACTCTTTGAGCCTTTAATAAGCTAGCATGGGTTGTTAAGAATCAGCATTCCACAGACTCCCTGTGTGTTCCCGTTTCTTTTCTGTTACTGTGTAGTAAAGCATTCTAACCAAAAGCGATTGGGAGAATGGAATGGCTTATTTCGACTCATAATGCCAGTCATGGTCCATCACTGAGGGAAGTTAAGGCAGCCTGCCTGCTATTTCATTACGGCTCTACCTGCAACCAAGGAGCTCCCTTCCCAGCCAAAGAGATACAGCAGGAACCGTGGAGGAGAATGCTCACTAACACCATTTCTAGACAGGCATGAACCACAGTGGGCCGGGCCCTCCTGAACCAATGCACAGTCAAGACAGTCTCCCACAGACAAGCCCAGGGGCCAAGCTGACCTGGGCCTTTCCTCTGTCGAGGCTCTCCTCTAAGATGACTCTAGGCTGTGCCAAGGTGACTGTTAACACTAACGAGGACATTTGAGCATGAAAATCCCATACCATAGTAACTGATACCCCAAGGAAACCCTGTTCGGAAAATGCTGTCTCTGAATAGTCAAAGCTGATGCTTCACGTTTTATCACTTAATTATACACCAGTGGATATTATTAGGTGTAGAAGGAGCTGCGGGCTGCATTCCTGCCACCCGGCTCCTGGCTGCCTGGCTAGCTTATGCCCCAAAATAACAACACACAAACTGTATTCATATAAACACTGCTTGGCCCATTTCTATTAATGTGTGTAGCACCACGAGGTGGTGACTTATCTTGCCTAACCCATATTTAGTAATCTGTGTAGCACCAGTATTACCAGAAAAGATTCAGCATGTCTGACCTGGCGGCTTGCTTCATAGCATCTGCCCTGTAGAGGAGCGGCATGGCGTCTGAGCTCACTTCCTCTTCCTCCCAGCATTCTGTTCTGCTTACTCCACCCACCTATGTTCTAACCTATCGGGCCAAGCAGTTTCTTTATTAATTAACCAATGACCTTCCTCCATCAATTAGGTGTTATTATTTTATTCTTCTTTCCTTCTTTGCATACATCTAGTCTCCTTTATTTTAATTTTTTGTTCCTTAGTCTCCTTTAAATATCCAAAGAGTTACCTCCTACCACCCCTGAAATGCAAAGACCAAGCAATATGTACTTGTCTCAGTCTTTGATGAAAATGTTCTAAAATGCTTAATTTACCATTTTACCTTAGGAAGTGGAACTGCTGGTAAATCTTTGGCAACTGAAGCTGGGTGAACTCACACAGAGAAAATGGTTCCACTTCACAAAAGGACTTCGTGCAAACCACTTCTCTGTGCCTCAGTGTCTTCATCAGAGCAGTGAGGAAAGACGCCCAGATCTAAAGGTTTCATTCCCACACCACAGTGCTTAATGGGAGCAGGAACATGGAAGACAGTGCTGAGGGAAATTTGAATTCTAGGGGCCCAGCTCAGGAAGTTATGGGGGGAAGAATATTAGTAAGTGATCTACTTACTAAGATTTGGGCAAAGAAAATGGCTGCTTTTTTCCTTTGTCCTAAAGTCTGCCTGAAGCTAAATTGAAAGGCTTTGGATTAGTGGCTTTGGCAGATGAAATTCTAAGACAGTCTAGTACTGACTGTGTCATGTGGTTTTTAGTGGTCACTCTCATGTAGATCTATGATGAAAAGGAGAGATATAAAATGTGGCAGATCTGTGAGTTCAAGGCCAGCCTGGTCTACAGAGTGAGTTCCGGGACAGTCAAAAATACACAGAAAAAACCTGTCTTGAAAAACCAAAAAAAAAAAAAGAGAGAGAGAAAAAACAAGCAAACAAACAAAACACAGTTTGAGGAGAAAAGGGGCACCATGAAATGCTTTTTTGAAGTCGAGTCCTGTGCTCAAGGAGAGAAAAAGTTTAAGGAAACCGCTGATGCTAAAAAAGAATAAAGAGAGTGATGACCTCGGGGCAAGACCCCATCCCGCTAAGCCTCCTTCTTGTGGAAAGAAATTAAAGAAAAGCACAGGCAGTGAAGGAAACCATCGCCAACAGAAAGCTGATGCCCCATCAAGCAACACAACTTAGAGGCTTCAACCATGTGGTTCTGGCTTTAAAGCCAAATACAAGGAAGGGTTGTGGGTCCTGGCTAAGGAAAGCTGCTGGGGCCAAGCATGTACCCTGGTGTCCGGCGTCCATACATGGAGGCCCAGAGAAGGTATTGTGTGAAGCTGTGAAGGTAAAGCTCTAAGATATTAAAGATGCCAGAATCACAGAATACCTGCTGAGGAGCACTAGAGACCCAATATGGAACCAGCCCAAGAGAGAGAAGTGTGTTGTGGTCAACAAAGCTGAAAGGAGTTGAAGGTCTGAAAAGTGCTTTGACATCAGCCATAGAGATGCAGAAGTCAGAGTTTGTTCTACTGATCCTGGTCTTGCTTTGGTCCAGTATTTCTTCATTATGCTACATTCCCATCCCTTTGGGAATAGGTATTTATATTCTGTGCCATTGAATGCTGGAAGTATGTGGTCTGCTTTTTTATTTTAATTTCACAGAGGTTTACAGTTGAGAGAGTGTCTTAAGTCTCGGAAGAGACTTTAGACTTTTAAATAGCGTTGAAACTGATATACTATGAGAACTTCGAAAGTTTGGCTAAATGCATTTTGCATTATGATATGGCTACATGCCTATGGGGGCCAGGGAATGGAAAGTGGTGGCTTGAATAAGAATCCCTCCTAAGGTGCATATATTTGAGTGTTCAGTGACCAAAGAATGGAACTTTTTGAAAGGTTAAGAGGATTGAGAGGTATGGCCTTATTGGAGAAAGTACGCCACTGTGGGTGGACTTTGAGGTTTCCAAAGGACATGTCCGACTCCCCCCCCCCTTAAGGCTTGTGGATCAGGATATCAGGATATAGAACTCTCAGCTACTGCTCCAGCACCATGTCTGCCTGTGTGCCATCATACTCACAGCCATGATGATAATGGACTAAGCCTCTAAAGCTATAAGTAAGTCCCCAGTTAAATGCTTTCCTTAAGAGTTGCCTTGGTCATGGTGTCTCCTCTCAGCAGCAGAACAGTGACTAAGCCACACCCCCAGAAGTTTTCTAAGAAGTAATAAGAATCCCCTCCTCCTGAGGCTCAGGGACCCCTGCAGAAGATGAGGAAAGACTGGCAGAGCCGAGGAGATGGATAAACACAGGGAACGGTGTCCACCGTTCTCCAGATACAGGAGGCAGCTGTGCACATGAACTTACATTAATTGTGAAGCATGCACAAGCCCCATGCAAGTTCAAGCCAGACCAAATCTCTGCATGGAGAGAGGAGGCAGGAACAAGGTCCCATGCTAACCAAGGAGCTATTGGCGACTGCAGTTGCCTGGAGAGGGAGAGTCAGTTTCCTTTAAGAGTGTAGTTCCCAGTAATTTAGTCTTTCTCCAAAGGAAAGCTACACATCCAAGAATATATGGGCAGCACAAATTGGCCTTTAGAGGGGAGGGGTTAGATCTGGGAAGAGTGCTGAGGGGGTAAATGAGACCAAAATGCATTGCATGAAATTCTCAAAGAATAAATGATTTTAAAAGTCTCTGTGCTGGCTCTAATGCATTTCTTATTATTTTCCTTCTTTAAATAAAATGACTATTCATTTGGGTTTCTTGTCACTTGGATTTAAATCAACAGAAGTTTTTCCTGTAGCTGGGGAGATGGCTCAGTGGGTAAAGGGCTCGCTGTGCCAGCCTGAGGACCTGCGTCTGGGCCCCCAGGACCCATCTAAAGAGCCTGCCATGTTAGAAAGTCTGAAACCACAGCATCAGTGGACAGAGACAGGCAGTCCAAGAAGCTCAATGGCCAGACAACATAGCTGAACCAGCAGGCTCAGGGTTCAGTGAAAAACCCACCCCCAAAACTAAGAAAGCGACGGGAGACAACACCCACTATTGACCTCTGTTCTCCACGTGCTCCCATATGTCCCCCAGGCACACATACGCCAAGCACACACATGCACTTATACATACTCTCTCCCCCACACACACTACACACACACTCTCGCTCACATACACATACATACGCACAAACCCTAAAACTCAGCGCTATTCAAGAATGAAGAATAACTCATCAGCTGCAATGAGTACTTTCCAATGCGGGCTGCAATCACATGTGCTGATGTTTTGATTAAAAGTTAATTCTAAACATCTGCTACATTTGGAGTTAGGGCTTTGTCAGTTATGTATTTAAAACTTTCATCTGTATTTATAAAAGCAAATTCTACTTATTCGGGGATAAAGGAACACAGAAATAAAGAAGCGTTGTGAATTTTGTACATGTGGAGTAGATGATCAAAAGATTTCACTTAGCTAATCTTTTTCTTTAAAAAAATATCTTGGATATACTCATCTAAGCAGACTTCCTCTCTGCAGGATTTCATTTAAATAACTTCAAAAACCAAAGGAAAAGGAAGATTATCGATGAAACTGCTCAAAAACTCAATCCAAAAGCACTTCCTTCTTAACAGCATCTAATAGCTATTAACTGGCTGAAATTCCTTAAGCAAACACAATCCTCTTTTAGACTAGGTTGAACATAACTAACTTATTAGCCAAAAAAGGTTATTAAACATTGCCTTAGTTAGGGTTTCTAATGCTGTGATAAACACCAGAACCAAAATCTACTTGGAAGGGAAAGGGTTTATTTCATTATACAGCTTGCAGTGTATCAACCAGGGAATCGGGGCAGGAACTCAAGGCATGAACCTGAAAGGCAAGAACAGAAACAGAGACCACAGAAGAATACTGCTTATTGACTTCTTCCTCAGGCTTGCTCAGTGTGCTTTCTTATAGTGACCAGGACCACTAGCCAAGGAATGGCACCACACACAGTGAGCTGGGCCCTCCCATGCCAATCAAGAAAATGTCGCACAGGATTGCCCACCGGGGACGCTTTCTCAGTTGAGGTCACTGCCTCCCAAATGACTCTAATTGTGCCAAGCTGATATGATACTAGCCAGCACAAACATCAACTGCATATTGTGGGGTTAGAAAGAAGATACTCAGAGTTCCCAATCCTGGTGATTTGTAGTAATCTTGATAATCTGGATAAGATAGACTGGAAACGGAATGGAGGTCTGGATACTCCATTCTCTGTAATCAGCTCTGAAATAAGCCTCTCAGCTACTGCACAATCAGTAGCAAAGCTTCTGCCTTCCAGAAGCTTCTGGCCCCTGGTAGAGTATTGTAAATTCCAGACTGTAGCAGTGAGGGCTTGCAGGTCTCGGTTCTGGGCTGGCACTCATCACTCCTCATACAGTGTATGGCATAGGTGTATGGTAAAAAGGTATATGTGTCCTGAGCTCTTTAACACAGTGTTGAAGATTCACTTTCCTGGTTTTCTCATTCTCACTCAAATTGAATTGCACATGTAAACTACTTCAAATTCCTCATAAAACATACCAGAAAATGAAGTAGGTAAGCCATTGCTGTCTTTTAGGCTCTAACCTTGTCTAGAAGGCAGGGGCACATGCAGCTCATGCCAACACAAGCCAGACATTGGCAAGTGTTTCAACAGGCAGACATCACATGGAGAAAGACAACAGGAAACAACTCAACAGCAGAAAATTAAAAAGAAAAAAAATTTAAAAGTGGGCCAGGAATACGAATAGACTCTCCTCTAAAGAAGATTATAGAAATGGTAACAAGCACATGAAACAATGCTCAATCTCCCCCATTAATCACTGGGGTGTGAAAATGAAGGAGAACGTAGGAAACAATGAATGCTATTGTGGCTTTGGAGAAACGCGGATCCTTGCAGGCTGCTGGTAGGAGTGTAAAATGGTGCAGCTGCTGTGAAAAACAGCACAGCAGTTCTTTAAGCGTTCAAACACAGGGTTACCATAGGACTCAGCAATCCCACTTCTGGGAATATGCCCAAAAGAACTGAAAGCCGAGATTCAAACAGAAATTTAGACACCCGTGTTAATGGCAGCATTCTTTACAACAGCTAGAACGTGGAAGCAACCCAAGCACCCACTGACAGACGGTGAATGGTAAACAAAGCACAGTGGACAATCGAATCGAGGCGTAATTCAGCCTGGAAATGATGAACTTCGGCCCTTCAGCAACATAAACGAAACTGGAGGACGTATATCAAGTGAAATCAGCAAACGGAATCCAGTAAGCTGTGTGAGCTTACATGGGCTGCTAAGGGTGGCCAGTTCCCGGGGACAGAGAGCGGCTGCCAGGGACTGGTGGAGGAGGGACTGGGGGGCTTGTGTTCAAGGACTACAGTTCCATTTGGAAGAGGAAACACACTGGGGATGAACTGTGGCGCTCGCTGCACCAGAATCAGAGGCAGCCTGACACCAGTGAGCTGCACATACGAGGGAGCTGAAAGGGCGCATTTGATGTTGTAGGTGATGTGGATGTTTCCTCACAATGACCGGTTACAGCTACTTTGAATATCCTCTGTCCTACCCCTCTGTCTTCCTTTGTGGGAAGTTCGGATGGAGAAGGGTCTTGACCAGGGTGTAAAGGTGGGCTAGGACTGGACAGACAGAATCTGGGAGGAGGAAGAGAGAAAACCAATGAAGGCCCTGAGGAAGGACTCCTGGGTTGAGGAGGGTCGGCTTGAGGCAGACTTGCCCGGATGGAATGGGAAGTGGAGAATGGATGAGGTAGAAGGGTAGCTGTGCATGCTTCTGATGGCTTTGAATGACAAGTGATAACATCTCCACAAAGGAAAAGATTTGAACCCTAAGATGTCATTATCAGCACCAAGAAGATAGACCTGACTGGGGCAGGAAGTCTGTGGTCAGAATTCACATGAGAACATAATAAAGGAGGAGGTTGGGGGGACCTAATGCTACAGTGTGGCCATTCTCAGGAGTACCTACACAAGTCACTGGGGACAAAGGGCACCGTTCAGTTAGCATTGCAATGTTACTTCAGTGTGTACTGTGTTCCCTATAGGGCTCCTGAGAAACCAAGCAAATCTGCACACCTCGCCAGACTCCCTCTGAGCTTTGCCCACTTCCATTCTGGCACCTCTCCAGGCCTCCCAATCTCCTTCCTACAAAACTAGTTATGTGTTCCTGAAACAAAAGATCCAAGCCATGGTTGGAATGTGCCCCCCAAAGTGTGGAATGTGCCCCCCAAAATGCATGTGCTGGAAACTTACTGCAAACACATGGAGAGGTGGGACCTGTAAGTGGTAATCAGTTCACTGAGGCTCCGCCTTTGTGACAGAGGGGTGCCATTATTTCTGAAGTGGGGTCCGGGCTTTAAAATTCACCATCTGCCAGAACGTCTGTCCTCCCTCTGATCTCCCCTTTCTTCCTAGTTCTCCTCTCCCTTCCTCCCTCTGCCTTCTGTCATAAGGACACGGTGAGAAGACCTCTGCCAGCTCTAGGGTCACAAACCTCTGCCCTTTATAAATTACCCACTCTCAGAAATTCCTTTGTAGCAGCATTAAATGGACAAAACACAGACTATGTTATAATCTGACCTTGACATGTGTCATGACATGCATGTGCACACAATCCATAAGCATGCGTGTGCGTGCACGTGCACAAACACACACACACACATTAACTAAGTATCCTTCTTGGGATCTCTACTGAAAAGTTACCGGGTACTGGTATACCAAATAGTAACTTCAAACTCTTGGGTTAAGTGTTCCCCTTCTCCCATTATCTTAACAAGCTCCCTCAGCACAGAGCAGGGTAGCCTCCTCCTCTAAGTGGTGAGCACTTCAGGTGGGGAGAAGGCCAGCAGCTGCTGAGACTTGCCTGCCTAAGCGTAGATAAGCCGATGTGAAGCTTTCCCGCTTAAGTCAATCTGACTCTTTGTACATATTTTATTTGGATCATTTCTCATGCCAGTACTTAATAACATGATCACACTGAGAAAAAAAAAGTCTGAGTGAGGTGAAGATTTCAAATATAACTTCAAAAGGATGTGACGTGTTTACTTAACATCCAGGATAGACTGTTTCTTTATTGGTTTTTTTTTTCTCTTTTTCTAGACAATGTTAGTGAAAATTCATTTTTCTCAACCCACTGAAAGTGTGACAACCTAGGGTCAGGGCACCATGGGTCTGGTTACAGATGTCAAAACTAATTAACTTTATTACCCCACTCCTCCTCCGTCACACTCCTGGAGATGCGGCTTCCCGACCACAGACATAAATTTCCAGGTCACAGCTAATAGAGCTCAGCCCAGCTGTGAAGCATTCTTCATTCGCTCAGCTCTCCTGGTTTTGCCATTAGTGGGGAATATAGGGCTATTATTCAGTGCCCATCAGGGCCCTGCTCTCCTGCATCCATTAACACCTGGCACAGAGCAAGGCTGGAAAGGTATACATATTCTTAGGCAGGCTAGGATGTCTTTCAAAACCTACTAGATCACCCCTAAAGGATATTATAATGCAGGCAAATGAGCCACTGACTAACCAGAAGCAGCTGAGCATCCAGTGTATGGCATAAAAAGAACGTCCTATTTAATATACAGCGCTTGCCTCTCTTTCAGGCTGGAATCAGGGAGGTGGGAGAGCTCTGAGGAGCAGGAAGCATAGATCATCTCGCGAATGTACTCAAGGAAAATTGTTTTAGGCAAGTTAAATTATTGTTAAATATTAATGATGTTATTGTGGTTAGGCACACCTAGAACAAAGCTAATCAAGGAAAGGTGACAACTGAACAACTAAACGATGTCTAAGAGGATTCTTTGGGAGATGAATTGTAATGAGGTTCTGGTATCCCCCAAAAATGATGAGGGAAGATTATGGTAAGAAAGGCGAGTGATGGACATTCTGGATTTAGACTCTGAGTCATACACTCCACAATTCTTCCTCAAGCAAGGTTGCTCATGGAGAAGATCCAGGCACACATTAGGGGACAGTAAGGGCTCTAGCCTGCCACATCCATGCTGGGCAGTTCATCAACTTCCTTATGCCTTGGGCGACAGGTAGGATTATCTTCCTACCAGCACAACAGAGTGAGATTGAGAAAAGGCCACTGCATCACTAGAAAGAACACAATTAATACTTGTAGTAATAGACTTATAAAGGTTTTGTTGTTGTTGTTTTGTTTCTTTGATTTTTTTTGGTTTTTGGATTTTGGTTTTTGTTGTTGTTGTTTTGCTTTGTTTTGGGGTTTTTTTTTTCTTTGTTTTTCATTTTTTCGAGACAGGGTTTCTCTATGTAACCGCCCTAGCTTTCCTGGAACTAGCTCTTGTAGACCAGGCTGGTCTCAAACTCCAAGAGATCTGCCTGCCTCTGCCTCCCAAGTGCTGGCATTAAAGGTGTGCGCCATCACCGTCCAACTTTTTTTAAGTGTTTTAAGAGACTGGCCAACAGTCTCCAAGGGATAGATACCTGGTGCTGGGGAATAATCCTTCTGTGCTGTGAAGACGTGTTGCTCTCATTGGTCATAAAAAGCTGACTGGCCCATGGCTAGGCAGGGTTTGGGGGGCAGAGAGAATGCTGGGGAAAAGGGGAGAAGGGCAAAACGAGAGGAGACGTCATGAGACACAGAGCAAGCAGGATGAGAAGTGTGTACAGGAGGTAAACAAGCCTCAGAGGAGGACGTAGATGAATAGAAATGGGTTAATTTAAGTTACAAGAGCTAGTTAAAGTAAACCTAAGCTACCAGTCAAGCATTTATAATTAATAATAAGTCTCTGTGTGGTATTTGGAAAACCGGCTGGTGGGATAGAAAATCTTCCTACAACCTGGGCTTTTTTTTTTTTTATTGAGAAAAGGAAAAAAAAAAAGAATCCGCCTCCTCCCAGCCTCCCATTTCCCTCCCCCTCCTCCCACCCTTCTCCCCCTCCCCCAAGCTCCTCTCCCCCTCCCTCTCCAGTCCTGGGCTTTTAAAGCCTTTAAGGCCTTACTCAGTGGTTTGACAGTCTGATCTCTCCCTCCCTGTAAATAAGGAAGCTCTTGGAGACAAATATTACACAGGGGGAAGTAACGGAGCCTTGTTGAATGGTATTGTCTAGTAGTCTGTCACCAACTGTAGACCCTTTTCTAATGGTGACTAAAAGCTGTTTGAAGCATTGGAGGAATGTTAAAAGAAATACAGAGAAGGGAAGAACAGAACAGCTCTCTCAGGGACCTCTGCGGGCCAGGTTCAGTGCCCCCTCGGGGTTCAGAAGAAGACTCACAGCAAGCACAGGACTTAGATCTGAGGGTGAAATCAATTCTCCCCTACTTTTCTGCATCAGTTTCTTTATTCTTCTCCTGCTGGTCTCCTCCTGCTCTGTAAAGTTTCCAGTTTATATACACATGCAAACCAAAGGCAGTTCTCTGAGCTTGGACATCCCTTTATCTTTGAAGGTCCCAAATGTGATCTATATGAAAGACTCCTTTCCTGACTGCATGTCCTGCCAAATGGAAGATAGTTGCCGGGAGGTGGTTTCTAATGTATCTCAGGGAATGAAGCAGAGATTAGACCCTGAGAACCGAGATTATTGACTGTGTGATGAAATTTCCTACTGGTGGTTCCACAGAGTGGGAGGAGTGACCAAATATACCAACCAGTACATGGGAAAAAGCTGTGCCCAGTAATCCACACTCTGCTGAATCTTGCACCAAGGGAGAGTGCTCATGGCTTCACAAGAGAGTCACTGTGAGAATCAGCTGATATGCGAAAGGTGACGGGCCCAGCGCTTTGAGAGCCGTGTTCATCTCCATCAGAACGCATTCGTTCTGGTGGGTCAGCCTTCTGCTCATCAGCTGCAATCTCACTGCATGATTCCCGTGGACCACAACAGCTCCCCGACAACAGCCAGATGAGGGAGGTCCTCGCATGAAACAGTACTGGCCAAAACCAGACTTTTCCACGCTATCAAAATTACAGCATCTTCAAAATCCTGAAAGTTCAACAGCAACCCCTTCAGCTGGTACGATTTAGTCTGCTGTTAAAAGCTAGCTAGCAGGTCTGTACATCAATTTAAAACTGGGGTGAGGTACATTTTCTTGCCAGTGTGCAAAAGCCTGTGCTTTAAACAAATTGGAAGAAATTAAATTTAATTTTGCCTGATAAATGGACACACTTTCAAGAATTTTTAAACCTACATTCAAGTTCAAACAGGTCCCTAAAAATAGGTAAGCAATCCGTTCATTTGCCAAAGTTATTTGTTGTAACCAATCAAAATGTTCAGCCCTATTAAACTTCACTAAAATCAAGAAATTTGCTGCAAGCTGGCTGAACTCTAATGGAGAAAAATCACCTAATGAAGTAAGTTTATTTGAGACTCATGAATAGTACTCCACACTGCCTCGAATTCCTCAGTATTTCTAAGGGGACATTCCTTCTCAGCCTTCTTCAGGGCTGCTCTTCTGTTCCTCCACCGCAACCTCTGACTTCCCCAAGGTATGAACCTGCACTGTGTGGGGGAAAGACCTCCTCCTCTTGGGCTGCAACAAGGCCCATTTGAAAGAAGCTGCGGCCTCTCCTCTGGAGCATCGGCTCCCTCCGTGGGAGCAGGGCTATCTCATTCATCCTAATCTCTAACACATGGAAGAGCGTGCGTATAGAATAGATGGACTACATTATTGGAGCACTTGCTGAAAGTCTTCTCTCGGCCACTGCCTTCATCATTGCTCCACTCTCCCTCTCAGAGCCTCATTATCCAAGCAGACGTGCACACAAATGTCACAGCGCAAACATACACACTCACACACGTTTACAGCCCTATAGGCAGTTCTTCCTCATCTTCCACCGTGGGTCCCAGGTACGGAACTCAGGTCTTCAGACTTAGTAGCAGACACTTTTACTCACTAGGCCATCTCACTAGCCAAGGGGAAGAATATTTTTATGTATAATTCCCCCAAATCTCCCATTCCACGTTATAAAACAATGAATGAAAAGACTGTCTTGTTCACTGCTTACTAAATACTAAGTCAACACCAGAATGAAGACAGTAAGAGATTCTTCAACTGAGTTGAGGCAGAGGCTAAACTACTTGGTACAATCACTTCTAATTCAGCCTCTACTTTTTTTCACAAAAACTATGGAAGATGACAAAATACCTATTAAGAACAACAACAACAAAACTTTTTTTTTTACCTGTAATGGTCCCCTAGACATGAAGTAGGAATGTGGAATACCACTTAATTTGGTGAAAAGATAGTCCAGGTCTACAATGAAGAATCTGGAACCAAACCCCTTTAGAGCTATTTACCCAAGGTCACCAACACCAAAATGTAGCTTCATTTCCTCCCAATCTACATGCTTAGGTTTTAAGAGTATCATTATGATGGAGATAGTTGATAATTTCATTTATCAAGTAATAAAGGCAGTGGGTGAGGTCTTTTCTCCTTGGGGGGAGTGGGGTAGTAGGATGGGGTCTTATTTCGTGTCTCAATCCCTGTTCTATTGCTGAGAAAAGACACCATGACCAAGGCAATTCTTATAGAAGAAAGCATTTAACTGGGGCTAGCTGATAGTTCATTATCATCATGGCAGGATGAATGCAGTCTGCAGACAGGTGCTGAAGCAATAACTGAGAGCTACAACCTAATCAGTAAGTAGAGAAAATGGGAGACTCTGTGCCTAGCATGGGCTCTGGGAACCTCAAAACCACCCCCAGTGATGTACTTCCTCCAACAAGGCCACACCTCCTAATCCTTCAAATTCTTTCAAATAGTGCCACTCCCTGGTGACTTAAGCATTCAAATATATGAGCCTATGGGCCATCCACATTCAAATAACCACATTAGGGTTGCTCAGGCTTGCTCCAAACCCCTGAGCTATAGATGGCCTCTCAGCACAGCCTGATTAATTATCATACTAAATAAAATGTAGACCAGAGGACCTACTACTACTAATAATAATGGTCAGGACAGACTCCAAAGCTACACAGAGAAACCCTGTCTCAACAAAACAAAACAAAAACTAATGACCAGGTATCTCCTCTAGACAAACTGTACCATCCAGAACTAAACAAAAGTCATGTAGGAAGTACAATAGAGTTAAATTTCAAACCCACAAATGGCTGAGGAGCCTGTTTATTTACCACATCGAAGCAGACCTGGCCTCCAGGTTCTCCTGGCATCTGTCAGTGCTTACTTGTTGCAGGGTATGGCTGGCATACACACCCCCTCTCCCCTGAACTCTCAAGCCCAGGGACTAGGCTGCCCTTCCCCCAGAGGCTCTGCCTGAATAATCCAGACATTTTGATTACCCACCCTTTTGTAACCTTGGCCTCCAGGCTACTGAGCCACCTCGGATCCCTCTCTCTCCTCTCCCTGCTCCTCCCTCTTTCCCCACATGGCCCAGCTCAGCCTGGTCATACCCTCTCTGGAGTTGACCAGATGTCCCTGTCCCTGGCTGTGTTCGCCCATGTACCTATAATTAACTTTCCCCTCCGCCATACCTAGAGAGAGAGAAGTCCTTTCCTGTCCTTACTTTTTTTTCATCCGAATAGCTGTTCTTTTCTCTGTGGTGTCTCAAAAGATAACGAGTATAAAAGAAAAACAGCGAGTTTCCTTTTCTTTCATGAATTCTTGTATTTCACAGAGAGAGATGCCATTCACAACATAGAGAACCTCACATACTTACTAACTCTAGCAAACGTAAGAATTAAATATCAGCCACCTGGAGCTGGTTAACGATAGACAGAACGACGGAGCAAGACAACAGACTAACTGATCTGCGGCTCTGTGTATCCAGGACCTCTCAAGGAAAAATGGCCAATCTAATAAAAATGACAACATTTAAAACTCCGGTTTCTAGCACAGGTCATGTATGTAGCAGGGCACAGTCAAGAGCTGGAAAGACAAACATAACAAAGAAGTTGCAATTTACAAGAATTAGTTTTAAACCGGGCGGTGGTGGCGCACGCCTTTAATCCCAGCACTAGGGAGGCAGAGGCAGGCAGATCTCTGTGAGTTCGAGACCAGCCTGGTCTACAGAGCTAGTTCCAGGACAGGCTCCAAAACCACAGAGAAACCCTATCTCGAAAAACCAAAAAAAAAAAAAAAAAAAAAAATTAGTTTTAGTATAATTTTAAAAAAAGACAAATTTCCAAAGAAAGGGATTATTATGATTGTTTGCAAGGAGAATTGTTAACTATTGTTCAGTCCATTGGCTGTGGCATTTATTACAGAAGCTCCCAAGATGGAACCAGTAAGTATACTTGTTATGATCTGCTGGCCTATCACCTGGAAATCCTGTCCCTTTAAGAGACAAGCCCCGCCCACTCAACCCCCTCCCCCTTCTGCCGAGGCCAGAGGATCTCCGCCTCCTCCAGCCTGCCATCTTTCTCTTTTAGTTCCTCTGATAAGGAGGTGGCTGCTGCCTCTCTTTCTCTCTCCCTCTCTGTCTCTGTCTCTCCCCCCACTTCTCCCCCTTACTCTTTTCTCCCCCTTCTCCCCCACTCTGCCTCTCTCTCTCCTCTTCTCCCCTCTCTCTTTCCCTTTACCCTCCATAATCCACTAAATAAACTCTATACCCAAACTTTCTCTGCTTGGTGTATCTGTCTCTCACCCACTGTGAAGTCCTGCGCACCATTAACCCACGAGACCTTGGGTAACCTGCTGCACCCCCTCCCCCGTGGCCTAAGGTGACCCGCCACAGCCCCTCGTGGGATCACACCCCCCATATCTTTAAAATGAATAACAATATTAAATTACTAATTGTTTTTGTTCAGAGTAAATACAGATATTCACGGGAAATACTCATAAAATAAATGCTTGCAAAATGAAACAGAAAGACACAACATCTAATTAAATCCCACATTCAGAGTGAATGAGCCAGATGTTGAAACCTTTCCAACTGTGGTGTTTCAGAAGCGGGGTATCTAACCGTCCTGTTTGCCTGCAGCAATTCTGCAGTTGAGAATCGGGCATATGCAGTTGTAGCCTGTAGCGGAAAGCCCACGAAGCCGGTGAGCTGGGCTGAAGAAAAAAAAAAGCAAGAGTTTTCTGCCACACAGCAAGAGGCGGATTCCTTTCTCTAAGCAGAATTCCAGACATTCCACGCGTTCCCTATGAAAATGGAAGGTGTCCATTCTGAAGTAAGAACTCAGACCAGCACAAAAAAAAAAAAAAAAAAAAAAAAAAAAAAAAAAAAAAAAAAAAAACAGCCGCGAACTGAGCTCATTATGTGGAGATTTGCACCTGATCCTGGGAGTCCGTCAGGGACACAGTCTACCTCCACCCACCCCCACCTCCCACCCCACCGCCTGCTGCAGCCTAGGGAGTCCTTTTCAGAGAATTCCGTTTAGGTAAAGCTGGATCCTTGCCTGCACCACTGAAAGGAATTTCAGGGCATGCCAGCAGGAAGCAAAGTTAGAATTTATTAAGAGACATTTTTTTTTTAAACCATGGATTTTAAGCACAAGGGTTAATAACATACCCAAGAGCATATGGACTTCTCCATGGAGAATCCTACCTACTGGTCTTTCCCATGTGTGATTTTGCTGGTTGGTTTTGAAATTACTATCTTCAAGAGGTTACTAAGGGATGAAAAAGGGATCGTGGAGTATTTCCTGAGATTCACGGAATGGGATTACAGTAGATCAGGGAAAACCTTACATCACAAGAGCTGCCTGAGACCTTAAACAAAATGAATAGTGTTGCTTGTGGGGTTACCAGGAAATAGAAAGAGGAGAGGGAATATCAAAGAATAAAAAGCGCCATGTGGGTACCTGCAGCGCGCCCTGTCAAGGTATGCCACCAAGAAAACACAGCACAGGCAACGGAGTTAGTACAAGAGGTAAGGGAGTGGGGAGAATGACTGAGTGAAAGGCTGTCTCAGAGTGGGGACATGAGAGAGGCAGGCAGACAGACAGACAGACAGACAGACAGACAGACAGAACAGGCCAGAGAGCAGCAACAAAAGCAAGAGAAAGGACAGCACTTTTAAGGGGTGTGTGTGGAAAGACACCAGGTGACAGGTGATGATGGGTGAGCCTCCAGGGCTGGCCACCACGGCAGTAACTAACAACGTATACTTGGGCTTTAAATATCATTCATCGCTATTTTAACTTTCATATTAGAAAACATCTCTGTATAGAAAGGGCACTGTCTCCGTGGGCCTTCGCAGCAAGGTTAAATGTGCTGGAGTGTTGGTTTCAGCTGCTGAGAAGCTGCAACCACACTCCCTCCCCTCCATGTCTACAGTCTCCTGCTTTCTATTCTGCCTCAAATTCCAGCCTTTGCTTTCCTCCTTCAGCCTCTCCTGGCTCTTCCTTCTCTGACGAGGCCCTCAGATCTAAAGAGATGAGTTTACGGGTTCAAACAAAAACAAAACAACAACAAACACACAGGAGACTTAATGAGAAAGCATGACAAAGGGTTTGGTACTCCCTCATCTCAGTACTATGCCCCCAAAACAGATACTCCCTTAAAAAATAGTTTAATTAAGAATATTTAAATGCTATCATTTCTTATAATAAAATGACTCAAGGAAAACAGTATGTTAAATAAATCAAAATTGCTGTGATTTTTTTTAATATGACATTACAGGATACATAAATTACTAGTAAAAAAAAATCATTGAGATGGAAATCCCCCGGAATGTGGGAGGCACTGTTCCATGGCCTGGGATCTTGGGATCCTAAAACTCCATTTTTAAAAAAGGAGACAGCTAGCTGAAGAGATGGCTCAGTGGTTAAGAGCATTAGCTGTTCTTCCTGAGGTCCTAAGTTCAATTCCCAGCACACACATAGTGTCTCACATCCATCTGTAATGGGATCAGATGCCCAGAAAGAAAGAGCAACCATATACATAAATATACATAAAGTAATAAAATTGTTTTGCCAGGTGGTGGTGGTGCACAGCTTTAATCCCAGCACTCAGGAGGCAGAGGTAGGCGGACCTCTGTGAGTTCGAGGCCAGCCTGGTCTACAGAGCCAGTTCTAGGGCAGCTAGAGCTGTTTCACAGAGAAACCCTGTCTTGAAAAATGAGAGAGAGAGAGAGAGAGAGAGAGAGAGAGAGAGAGAGAGAGAGAGAGAGAGCGCTATGTTGTGGAATATTAGTTTAACCATGTAAAGATGTATTGTATTTGTTTACTTTGCCTGCCTAAGGCACCTGATTGGTCTAATAAAAATCCAAATGGCCAATAGCTAGACAGGAAGTACTGGCAGGACTTCCAGGCAAAGAGAATAAGTAGAAGGAGAAAGCTAGGCTCAGGAGAGACAGAGGAAACCAGTGAGATACAGGGAACAGACAGACAGAAGGACATGAAAGAAGCAAGAAAGCAAGACATGCAGAACGAAAGAATGGTTAAAAGTCCCAAGGCAAAATGTAGATGACTAGAAATGGGTTAAAAGTCTAGTGGGACTAAGGCCCAGCATCCATAACTAATAAGAAGTCTCTGTGACTTTATTTGGGAAGCTGGTGGGCGGCCCAATGAAAATGCCAACTACAGAGCTGGCTGAGCAGGAGCATCCATCTCTGCTTCCTGGGCATGGATGCCATGTGAGCAGCTGCCTCTTCAGTCTCCTGCCACCAGCACTCCTCAGTCATGACTGAATGTGTCTCCTAGAATGGTAAGCCAAAAAAAGCCTCGTTTCTTAGGTTGATCGTGCTAGGCATTTTGTCCCCACCACAAGACAAGACACTAACACAGAAAACTAGTACCAGACAGCAGCACCATTGCTGCAATTCTGAGGCCCTGTTTTTACAGGAGGGATCCCAAGGGCTGGGAACTCTGGGCTAGAAAAGTCAGTGTATCCTGTGAGCAAGAGCTTTAGGGGCCATGGGGGTGAGGAGGCTTGAAAGACGAGAATACTGAGAGAAACTAGGTCAGTGGAGGCCAAGCTCCTGAGTGTTTGGCTGAAAGCTCCAGCTCGCTCCTTCAAAGCCCCATTTCTCTCTCTCCAAACCCTCTCAGCAAAGCCCAGTTCCACATTCTTGGCCATGGCAGGCAGTTTCTCCCCTGAAGTTCTCAGCGGCCTAATCCCCACCAAAAGAGTTATAATTGGGCATAAACCCAGCTTATGGAGAAGACATCATCACCCCTGACTACAGGGTACATAAGCACCGTGCTTTAGTTAGGCCTTGTGATCTTCTACTGCCTCTTCCCCGCCTCCACCTCTGGGGGGGGGGGGGAGCACCGGGAGACTCACCTGGGGACATGAGAGAGGCAGACAGACAGACAGACAGACAGAACAGGCCAGAGAGCAGCAACAAAAGCAAGAGAAAGGACAGCACTTTTAAGGGGTGTGTGTGGAAAGACACCAGGTGACAGGTGATGATGGGTGAGCCTCCAGGGCTGGCCACCACGGCAGTAACTAACAACGTATACTTGGGCTTTAAATATCATTCATCGCTATTTTAACTTTCATATTAGAAAACATCTCTGTATAGAAAGGGCACTGTCTCCGTGGGCCTTCGCAGCAAGGTTAAATGTGCTGGAGTGTTGGTTTCAGCTGCTGAGAAGCTGCAACCACACTCCCTCCCCTCCATGTCTACAGTCTCCTGCTTTCTATTCTGCCTCAAATTCCAGCCTTTGCTTTCCTCCTTCAGCCTCTCCTGGCTCTTCCTTCTCTGACGAGGCCCTCAGATCTAAAGAGATGAGTTTACGGGTTCAAACAAAAACAAAACAACAACAAACACACAGGAGACTTAATGAGAAAGCATGACAAAGGGTTTGGTACTCCCTCATCTCAGTACTATGCCCCCAAAACAGATACTCCCTTAAAAAATAGTTTAATTAAGAATATTTAAATGCTATCATTTCTTATAATAAAATGACTCAAGGAAAACAGTATGTTAAATAAATCAAAATTGCTGTGATTTTTTTTAATATGACATTACAGGATACATAAATTACTAGTAAAAAAAAATCATTGAGATGGAAATCCCCCGGAATGTGGGAGGCACTGTTCCATGGCCTGGGATCTTGGGATCCTAAAACTCCATTTTTAAAAAAGGAGACAGCTAGCTGAAGAGATGGCTCAGTGGTTAAGAGCATTAGCTGTTCTTCCTGAGGTCCTAAGTTCAATTCCCAGCACACACATAGTGTCTCACATCCATCTGTAATGGGATCAGATGCCCAGAAAGAAAGAGCAACCATATACATAAATATACATAAAGTAATAAAATTGTTTTGCCAGGTGGTGGTGGTGCACAGCTTTAATCCCAGCACTCAGGAGGCAGAGGTAGGCGGACCTCTGTGAGTTCGAGGCCAGCCTGGTCTACAGAGCCAGTTCTAGGGCAGCTAGAGCTGTTTCACAGAGAAACCCTGTCTTGAAAA
>NW_004949096.1:26689943-26698908 GCF_000317375.1 Microtus ochrogaster
CACTACCAGGAACTGGGCTAGAGGCCATTGGTGTGCTATTTTGGCTGCATTCTGCCTGTTCCTTGAGAACTTGAGGCTGAATTCAGGAGTGATGGACTCATCTGTGTAGTGGAGGAAATTTCAAGACAGAGTGTTATTCGGACCGTGTCATGGCAACTGCCCACAGCATCCAGGCTGTCTCGTGGTAACAACCCCTGCACTGGGTCTACAATGAAAGTTAGCAATAAGTGGGACAGAGAGGCACAGGCAATGTTCAGTTTGATAGGAAAAGGAATAAGTTTGAAGTCGAAGGGCAGGCTGCTGCTTAGCAAGCAGCTGTGATTGCTAAGGACATTAGCATCATAGAGCACACCACCATGGGACAGCAGGAAAGATGTCCTGGGAGCAAGCCGTCACCTGTGGAAGGCTCCATCCTTCCAAATTACAATATTTCTCTGTATGTTCTTATGACCAACGACACAACTTCACTTTTACCTAAATCTGGAGACAATGTTTAAACACTGAAATGCCAACGCATGCAGCTCAGGCTTATTTTTAAAACACAACTTGAATAACCCCAATATGAAGATAATTGTTGACTCAAACCACTAAATAATATGAGTGCAGAAGCTTCATGAGGTTTCAAGAGGGAACAAGGACACTATCAAGAACTGATCTAGAGGCCATGGGTGAGCTATCTCAGCTGCATGCTGCCATTTCTTGAGAATGCGGTAG
Organism: Microtus ochrogaster; assembly: GCF_000317375.1. Lineage (NCBI taxonomy): Eukaryota > Metazoa > Chordata > Mammalia > Rodentia > Cricetidae > Microtus > Microtus ochrogaster. Next base: position 26,690,658 of record NW_004949096.1, read on the forward strand.
CCAAAGGCTGTCTTCATTCAGCCAGCAATTGCCCACTCAAACACTCTTGACTGGGTGCTTTGTGTTCAATCTTCTTGAGTGAGCAGACCTGTCCCAGTAGCGATTGCTGGGTGAGGAGAAATAGGAGCTCAGAAAAGAAACTCTGCCATAATGGAAACAAAACCTATTTTCCCACCTACTAGGAATAAATGAAACGCATCACATCACAGTCACAGATGGTTCTTCAGTTGCTAACACTGTCGAAGAAATCTGGGGAAGACGGGTATGGTGGTATACACCTGTGCTCCCGGCCTTAGTGGATGGAGGATGGTGGCAAATCTGAGGCCAGCCTGAACCACACAGCAGACGGGACTCAAAAGAAAACAAGACAAAAAGCAACAACAAAAATACTGAAGTTAGGTTAGCCTGGAATAGAGGGAGCCCAAATTCTTTCCTGGACAGACCCAGCTGTCAGCGTGTGGTCAACGGCTGTGTTGCTAAAGTCACTTAATTGGAAAGCCTAATCCGGCTGCCAGGAGAAACTTCTTGTGACTCAAAAGTGACCATGTTACCAAAAGCTTCAGCTCACAGCAATACCAAATGTTTGGGGACGGTCCAGAGACTGTGGGGAACAACTTCTAAACGTGCGTTTTTATAAACCGGGCCTGAAAAATACGATGTTATTTTGTATTTTGGAACTCGATCATATTCTTTCTTGAGTTCAAAACTAAACCAAATATGCTCTACTCAAGCCAGAGGGAGGCTGAAAAATTAGTGCTTGAAAAACAGTTAAAAAAAAAAAAAGTTACCTCCCACAGAGAAAAGGTGTTGAAAAAAAACCAGGAAAAAACCAGGTTGATGTTTGTTTTTGTTAATGTTTAATCATTTCTAAGACATACTTCATTTGTGATAAAATACTTGTTCATCAGGCTGAACCATGAATAGTAATGACTTCTTGAGCATTTTCTTTTAATTGAATAAAGGAAGCAAAACAACAAAAAATAAAGTAAAATTTAAAAATTTATTTAAAATTATTTTTTATAAATTACTTAAAATTTAAAACTAAAAATTTAAATAATTTCTGTGTGGTGTTTTGATGTCCCTGAGAAGAAATTTTACACAGAAAAATTTTATACTTTTATCCTTTGGTTAAGCATGAGGGATTAAATCCTAGGTAAAAATAGAAGAGCAAATTATCTTTTTAAATTGAATTTGTCTTTCAAAAACAGTTTGTTTCATGGCCCAGCTGTCTGTGTGGGATGAAGGACTCAGGGACTGGGTCTATAAAGACTATGTTGGTGTTGAATTTGGTTGAGTTTGAAAGTCCTAAAGGCTCCCATAGGCTGTTTTCATTCTACCCTGCTACCCCACTCCTGGGCACAACCGCCAAATTTTAGTGCCACCCCTGCCAAAGCCAAGAGAGCGAGAGTTTGTTTTTCCCAAGGCTCAACAGACGCCTCTTGTGCTTACCGGGAGAGCCGTGGATTCCTGCACTAATGCACATTTTTATTCAGCGCCAGCTTTATTTCAGCATGCTGCGGATATTTTCCGAAGGGTTTCATAAACCTTGGTTCTCTGACATAAAAATCCCAAATGCAGCCACAGTCACAAATGTCACACATCTAAACGGTCTTTATCCATGGCGAATGATGAAAAGAAGCCACTTCAAGTTTAACTTTCAATGCAAAGCGACCAAATTACTCCCCAAGTTCCTTGTGGGTAAATTCGCGTCCCAAAGGGCTCTGGGAATTGGACTAATCATCTTCTTGTTGGGGCCCCACTGCAGGCACAGAGTCTGCACAGGTGGTGAGTACCTGTATGAGTTTGAGACTGCACCACTCCGTGTCTCCTGGCTCTACCAGTCACTACCAGGATGGCACTGAACTAGGGACTAGACCTCTCCAAGCCTCGGCTTCCTTCTCTCCAGATGAAGGTGTACTTCAGGGAGCTGGTGAGAATCCAGGGCTGTCACAGAGAGACTGGCCTCCCTGCCCTTCTCACCAGCACGGTATACACTCCTGTCCCTCAGCTGTGCTTCGAAAGAGCTTGGCTCTAAGGGATGTCTGTCTGCCTGCCTCTCTTCCTCAGGCAGAGGAGAAGAGTGACAGACAGAGATGTCTTGGTACTCAGGATCAAATGTGATTCTTCTTGGTGCCCTCCCCAGGTTACAAAGCTCCCACTCCTGTGTTCATCAAGGGAGGAGACGGTGGAGTGAGGGGGGAGGGGAATCTCCGGCATGTTGAGTATGGAATTGTGTGATCCAAGCAACCAAAAGAAGGTGTGAGACCCTCTGACAGTGCATTCTGTACTAAGTGTCAGCTTTAATGTGGGCCATCAGTCAGCTGGTCACTTCAGAGCTGCGCAGCCAACAGCATGGATGACTGTGGACTTCACTGGAGCAGTACACACATTCTTAGTGTATGGGTAGGCAAACCTCAGGACCAAAACCTGCCCCAATGTCTCTATATTAAAGGGAACTTAGCGAATCATGATGAAGAACAAATGGGGGCTTTTCAAAGGCTCTTTTTAGTAACTTAAGAAGAAACACAACTCAATATTATGAGAGTCATGTGAAATTTCTTTATGCCACCGTAGAATTGGTTAATTATTATTTTTAGCTTATGGCACATCTGTTTATCTGACCATGAATGCCAAATTCTGTATTTAGTCATTTACATTTTATGCATGCCTGTGTATTTCAAATACTATAACATGCCTCATGGCCTGGCACTTGACACAAGACCTAGAACACGGACAATTCATAAGCAACAAATGTTTCTCTCTGTCCCAGCTACACAGCCTGCTATCCTGAATCACACATTTATCGCTGATGTGTGTTCAAGCCATATTTTAATATATAATGTTTGTTTTTAATTATATCATTTAAATTTTAATTATTAATATTTTTTTTTTGCTTTAACCCATTGGGAAAAGAAACCTGTGATATGGTGTCTGGCACAGCCTGGCCAAGAGCTCCCTATCAAACTAGGGATGACCTGGAAATTTTGATCCTCCTGCCTCTGTCTCCTGATCCTGAAAGCCAGAATTATAGGCCTTTGCCACCATATCCAATTTATGTAACACTGGGGATCACACCCAGGACTTCATGCATGCTAGGCAAGCACTCTACCAACTGAGCTATGTCCCAGACACATCCCCATTAAAATTTTAAAAGAAAAAAGAATACCACGTTAGATTCAGGAACAGAAGCTGTGGAGTTGCATGTTCAATTTTACATTTTCAGCATCAAGTATATTTGATGCACTTATCCCCCGACAAAAACAAACTCATGCAGAATGAGAAGTAGAAAAATAAGCTTTATGTCCTCATTCACAACTTACCCACACAATGTTTTCATTTATTTGCAATTTTTAAATGAGAATAAAGTACTGAGAAGCCTGACTTTTAGAAGAACATCTGCGAATCCAAAGTCGTCTTAACAAAAGTGAAGCCACGACTTACAAAGCGAAGAGGCTTCCTCTCGTCCATAGCAACACCTAAAGGTTGGTACCAACTGTGTGAAAAGATGGGGACATCCTGCTCATGCAGAGGGCCTGAGTCCAGTGCCCAGCACCCATGGGGGGCAGCTCGCAACTGACTGAAACTCCTACTCCAAGTACCACTGCCCTCTTCTGCCCCCACAGAAATCCTCTCACAAGTGAACATACACATAACTAAAAATAAAAACCTATCTAAAGAGTTCCTATAATAAGAAGGAAATGTAACCAAAGAAGACTGAGTAGAGGCTTTCTTTTCTTTTCATTAAAAATAGTTCTTGTTTTTCATACAGGCTCGGCTCATTTTCTTCTGTTTGTTCGTTTGTTGAGTGGTCATTCCTAAAGAGAAGGTTTATAGTAAAAAAGAATATAAACAATCATCTAACTTCCTCGGTGATCAAGAAAATGCAAATTAAATTAATTATAAACCCACAAATAGTTGGCAAAAATTTAAAGTCTGGTAATACCAGAACACAGGTGAGCAAGGTTTCCTAAGCATTGTCAACAAGAATACAAACTGGTCCAAGTCCTTTGGAAGGCTGTGTCACCAGAACTTCTAATATGGATTATTACCCACTAAATCCTCTCAAAGTAGAAACTAGGGACAGTTTTGTACATGTAGTGCAGATGACATATTCACATAGATCATAGCAACAATATTCAATAAATTAAAGCAAATTCAGCCCACCATGGTCATTATACATCCCGTAGCAATGACACACTACTGCTGCATGCAAACATGCTGTAGCTCAGTGGTAAAAGTGCTTGCCTGGCATGCATGAAACTCTAGGTTCAATCCTCAGGATTGCAAAAAAATAAATGATAGATAGAGTGATAGATAGATAGATAGATAGATAGATAGATAGATAGATAGATAGAGTGATAGAGTGATAGATAGTGACAGATAGATGAAAACAGACAGATTTATGGGGCAATAGATGATAGGTAGGTAGATGGATGGATATATAATAGAGAGAGAGAGAGATGGTTTCAACATAAGACTATAAACCCTATAAACCAAGTCTCAGGAGATTAACAACACAAAGGTACTCTTTAACCAAATATAAACTCAAATAAAAAATACAAGATCACATTAAACCATGTATCCAAATTTGGTTGTTATCAAACTAAAGCCCCCACCCACCTAAACACTGAACAGTGCAAACCTCTGTAGCTTCTGTGATATGACATGTGATCTGCTTCACTTATTTTAGTCGATGCTGAAACTACGCGACTCATTATGATCAAAGGAAATACAAGCGGGTATAACTAACAGTGACTGCTAGCAGACCTTAGACCACCTCTGCTTGTGTATCCATTAGGACACTTTGTCTGCTCATTTGACATGGAGTTCACCCACTCGCCATAAACACAGCCTTGGAAAACTAGGGGACAAGAAAAACACTAGGACTATTACCCTGAAAAGGCACATTCCAGAAGACACCCACATAATCTACCTTGACACAGCCAGTACAACGCCCATCTGTGACCATCTCTGAGTGAATAGAGACGGTCACACATTTGCCCAAAGGTCACCTTTAAGAGGAGCAAAGGAGCCCCTTTAGTTACTAAATTAGAAGCCTGAGGAGCTCAGTGAATAGAGTAACTATTCCCGAGGAGGGTGTGCTCTGGACATGGGGAGAGAGTTCAATGCACAGAGGAAACTCCAGGAGTGTGGGCTTCACCTCCAAGGTGAAGTACTCTAGGATGAAGCGCTGTTTTAGACTGTCAGGTATTTAACATGCTACAGTCGTTAGACACAGCCCATCAACATGCTGTCCTAAATCCTGTACTGACTGACATTTCTACACTATTAAGGCAGTCATGCTAGAGAATCTGTAAGTTAGATATGAAAGCATCACATGCATGCTCTCTGCTTTAGGTGGTCGAGTTCCAGTCCTGCATGACTGACACACATTTATAAAGACCACACATGAAGTAACTGTCTTCCTGCCTTGGAGAAAGAGAAGTAGGTGAGCTAGGGGGAGAGATAGCTTGTTGGTATCTGAGCACACATGAGGACTTGAGTTTGAATCCTGAGCATCTATGTAAAAAGCCAGGCATGGCTATGTGTTCCCATACTCCAGGGTATGTACGAGGAGGTTAGGGGCCAGCTAGCCTCGTTGAAATGGCAAGCTCTGGGCCACTGAAACACCCTGCCAAGGGAATAAGACAAAGAGCTGTAGAGAAAGACACCCAACATCCTCCTCTAACTTGTGTGTGCACAGAGAGGAATGTACACACTCACACTCACACATCCATGCACACACACAAACACACACACATCCCACAAAGAAAAAGGAAAGTAAACACAATAAAAGTTTGTATCCTTCAACTCTCCCAACTGTCACGGCTGTGCTGTTTGCCTATGACAGATGTCAAGACACAGGTGAACACAAGGGAGTTTCATACAACCATGGAAATGAGAACAGAGCCAGGTGTGAGTGCGGCACAGTGGGGACACCCATGGAATACACCCAGGAATACTCCAGATCGATGATGTCAGTGTTAATAGGTGTGTGGTTTGTGATAGACAATAGCCAAAATGAAAATGCTTTTGTTTCCTAAGCTATGTTCTCTGATGTACACACGTGGGAGCTGGGAGTGTATCTTCTGGCAGAGCGCTTGCCTAGTATGTAAGAGGCTCTGGGTTTTTAAACATAAACCAAAGAAAACCAGCCTACAAATCACAACCCCAGAGAAGCTAGACAACAATGAGGACCCTAAGAGAGACATACATGGATCTAATCTACATGGGAAGTAGAAAAAGACAAGATCTCCTGAGTAAATTGGGAGCATGCGGACCTTGGAAGAGGGTTGAAGGGGAGGGGAGAGGCAGGGAGGAGAACAGAGAAAAATGTAGAGCTCGATAAAAATAAAAAGAGGCTCTGGGTTTAATCCCAGTACTGCAATCTATATCTCTAGAGATGTAGAGTAATTAGAACCCTCCTGCTTGGGGCTTAGGGGTGGGGATTAGAGGAAGAGTTTAGGGGCCTGATCCTTCAGAAACAACAAATCACAGAGGAGCATGTGCACATTCCAAAGTCACATGCACTGTTGACAGTGTTATAAACATAAAAAAGAATTATTCTGTAGCAAGCATTCTGATACAGGCACACGCATGTGCTTGTGCATGAGTGTGTGCACACACTCACATACACATTTTCTGGCTTCCCTGGAGCTGAAATTATAGGAGGTTGTGAGCTGCCTGATGTAGGTGCTAGGAACCACACTCAGGTCCTCTGTAAGAGCAACACTTAGCTGCTGAGCCATCTCTCAGCCCCTAGAATAATTTTTGACAGTACAAAATCTAAACGAGAAATGTAAAACCCCACATAGTGTGGCAAAGGCTTAGACAGGTATTAAAAGTGTGTTTACAAAGCATAATTATTAACTTCCTGCATACCGTGCACACATATGTGCATGTAGACTACTCTGTCATGTAGATATGCGTGAGTAATGTTTGCTTCTGTAGATACATAGTAAATATATGAAAACGTTAAAGCAAGAGTTAATACATTTACTAAGACATACAACCTAGCAATCATCACATTTAAAAATTTACAAAAATTATACTTGATGAATAAAAAAGCTGAATTTGGCTGACAGATGTAACTGCTTTTGCCTGTGTTTTCTAACTGTAAACTATCCAACAACTACAAAAAATAAAGCTTTTGATAGTCTTTTAAGTCTGAAATGAGACACTCATGAGGGAGGAAATTATGCAAATGTGGTCTAACTCCACAAGAACAACTCCACCAAAATGAGCACAGGCTTTAAAAATAGAGCCGCAAGTCAAGTATCCCGTCGGAAAGGTAAATACTGAGGGGGTGCTCTGTTGGGAACAGAGCAGCATTCATTCATATTTATAATACTGAGGCACACATCGCAAACTATCCTCAGATTATTTTAAAGTAATACATACCAGAAAATGTAACCACCCCTAAACTTCACTTTGTGGCAATGCGACTCTCCCCCACCCAGTTCCCACCCAGGCTGCAGCGTCTCTCTTCTCTGCTGCCGATTCATCCTCCCGCTCTTTCCCGTTAAAGTCAATAACTACATCAGAGTTCCGGAGTACCCCCTGGGGACAGTCCAGGGATGCAGGAGGGCCCCTGAAATCACCTGGACCAGTCTGCCTTCCTGTGGAAACTGACCACACCCAGCCATGAAGCTGCTGGGATTAAATGGTTGAAAACTAATGTGGGATTTTAGGGGGGTTAATTCCTTATGTATCATTTTATTGCATTTCTCTAATATAGTAAAATCCCATCATAAAGGTCTCAAAAGAGAATTCACAAGCAAGGGTGGGCTTGTCTGGATGTTCACCTGTCCACATTACCACGTCTATTCTTAGCCAAGTTCACTAAGCTACCCAGGGCTTAAAAATCAACTTTCCTTTTATAAATTAAAAGCAACTAAATTGTCATTAATGTTTTTAGAAAGAGAATAGTTCAAGGTTGCTGTTGTATAGTCAACATGTTCCCAAAGACTACACAGTAGGCCACAGGAACCCTGGATACCTTCAACACAGCTTTAAAAATTAGATAGGGGCTAATGTGGTGGCTCACAGGGAAAAAGGCTCTTGCCACCAATCCTGAGAACCTCAGTTGGACCTCTAAGATCCACAAACCATGGGAGAGGACAAGCTGTCCTCCTACTGTGTACACATGCGCACACAACAAATAAATATTACAAATACATAAATAGAAAATCTCTTTTAAAGAGGAGAAAAGAAGGAAGGAAGGAAGGAAGGAAGGAAGGAAGGAAGGAAG
>NW_004949096.1:26699358-26701216 GCF_000317375.1 Microtus ochrogaster
CATAGCTGCAATCCTGAGGTGGTCTAACTTGGGAACACATCCTCCCAGTGCTCGGCTGGCTTCATGAATAAAGCACACTCTCCGGTGAGTGGCAAGAACTAGGGGAACCGACAGAATGAGGCCCCCCAAATTCTAGGCCCCAGGAGGACCTTAAAGCATTTTAAAGACGAAGTTTAGGATAAAAGAAGATAGATCTTTATGCAAAAGTTCAGAAACATCCATTGGCCAATATTCTGATGAAGAAGCAGAAAATGAAAACATGAACAAGTTTTCCAAGGCACCTGTGAAGTATCTAGATCAGGAACCAGTAAGGAGAGCCCCATCGGAACACGGCTGTACCTCAGTAATGACCAGTGCTGAGATATGGTACAAGCTGGCTCCCAGTGAAGCTCCCTTTTGACATCATTATCAGTCTTTAGCTGCCTATACAGCCACTTGGTTAAAAGACACATTCCCCAGCATCTTTTTCTTCTAAGTAGATAATGAATATGCATATTATATGCAACTTCTCAGATGACTTCATCCCTGACTTGAGAAATGATTGCAATACTCAGAGCTCCAGCAGCCACTTGGATCACATCATGGTACACAGATCAGCATCGGGGTACAAGGAGACCCAGTGCTTGTTAACTGCAACTCCAGACAGCCCTGGATGTCCCATATATCCTACATATAGGAGGGATATTATTTAGACTCAGTACCAGGACAAAAGTCCATCCAACACTGATGCCATGTGGGTTGTGAGCCCCACCGTTAGAGACCTGTAGCTGCACTGGTGGTCTGTTGTATAAAGGAAAAAGAACCCTTTCTCCCAAAGCAGTCTAAGAACACTAAGAAATGAGGAGCCTTCCCACCCACAGCACAGAAAGCACGAAGTTACACTGCTGAGATTTCTATAGGAAAATGAAACAATGGGGCTGCAGAGGTGACAGAGCGGGGAAAGCTCTAGCCGTGTAAGCATGAGGACTCAGTCTAGATCTCCAGCACCCAGAAAGCCAGGCGTGGTAGCATGATTCTGTAACTTCAGCACTGGAGGGAGAGGGAGATCCCTGAGGGCCACCGACCCATCCGTCTAAGAGCCAACTGGCAAAGCTTCAGATTCAGTGAGCAATATTATTGCAAAAAATTAATTAATATGGCGGGAAAACATTAGAGGAAGACATCCCATGTCAACCTCTGGCCTCCACACAAGCATCCATGCACACATACACATGCATACACACAAACATAGAGAGAGAGAGAGATTTCATTATAAATTCAGTGTGACAAACTCGAAGTCACGCCACATAACACCAGATAGTTTCTTAGATTTGAGGATTTGGTTTTAAGGTGTGTTTTTTTTTTTCCAAAAGAAAGAATTTCGGAGTACCTTTATTTCTGTGTTTAACACTTCTATGACCTCTGCATTTTTATACTCATCCAGTATTACCATAATCATTTGAGAAAGCCATGAAGATTTCTTTTTGTAAAAGTATGTGTATAGAGGTGTGTGTGTGTGTATGTGCACATCTGTGAGTATACACGTGTTGTTAGTGCACATGTGTGTGAGTGCAGATGTGTGTGTGAGTGCCCTCAGAGGCCAGAAAGGGGCATCAGATTCTCTGGTTGTAAATCATCTGATGTGGGTGCGGGGAACCCAAACTGGCTCCTCTGGAAGAGCAATGTGTACCATATGTCATAATAGCAATCAGAAATTTCCAGGCTTTGGATGGAGGTGGGCGGTTCTTGGACTTCCCACAGGTCAGGGAACCCTGATTGCTCTTCAAGCTGATGAGGGAGAGGGACTTGTTCAGGGGAGGGGGAGGGAAATGGGAGGCGGTGGCGGGGAGGAGGCAGAAATCCTTAATAAATAAATAAA
>NW_004949096.1:26701531-26702409 GCF_000317375.1 Microtus ochrogaster
AAAAAAAAAAAAAAACTTCCAGGCTTACAATTTTGTCATTGAAGAGCACATGTGCCATTGTGAGTTATGGAAAAAGTGTGAATTTGCTGGAAAAAAATATAACAAAACTCATCTTTTCAAAACTCCATTTCCAGCTACATTATTCCAACTTGATTTAAAGCCCCAGTAACAGTAACTGAGCATGACATGGAGGGAGGGCACCTGAAAAAGCTAAAATTACCAAAGAAGTCAAGTGAAGAAGATTCCAGATACAGGCCTGTACACACAGGCTAAGGCCCTGTAGATGTGTCCAATACAGGATAATTTTTTTCCCTGAGCATCCTAACTGACCGGGGCTGCTGTATGGATTGCAGCTATGTGACCATAAATGTTCATAGAACCGCTGAAGATTCAGACCTAAAAAGGCTGAAGGCACAGTATCTTCTAGGTGATGGTAGCTTTGGCATCTTGTGCTAGTTCAAAACCAGCGGGAAATTGTGTAGCAAGGAAAAGGCATTGACAACGTTGACACACACACGCGCGCGCGCGCACGCGATTTAAAAATAAAATAAAATCAGGCATGGTAGTATTCATCTTTAATTCCAGGACTCAGAGAGCAGAGGCAGGCAGAAGGAGAAGGAGCCAACTATACCATCACAAGCAACGTTGTCAATGCCTTTTCCTTGCTACACAATTTCCCGCTGGTTCTCAACTAGCACAAGATGCCAAAGCTACCATCACCTAGAATATACTGTGACTTCAGCCTTTTTAGGTCTGCATCTTCAGCGGTTCTGTGAACGGTCGCATAGCTGCAATCCTGAGGTGGTCTAACTTGGGAACACATCCTCCCAGTGCTCGGCTGGCTTCATGAATAAAGCACACTCTCCGGTGAGTGGCAA
>NW_004949096.1:26702509-26714006 GCF_000317375.1 Microtus ochrogaster
CCTGAGTTCAATTCCCAGCAACCACATGGTGGCTCACAACCATCTATGAGACCTGGTGCCCTCTTCTGGCGGGCAGGCATACATGCAGACAGAACATTGTATACATAATAAATAAATGATTATTTTTAAAAAAATAAAAATAAAAAAAATAAATAAAATGTTGGAGAACAGAACCTGAACCTGTAAGGGTGTCACCTCATGCTTAGGCACAGATATAAACCCCAAACAGGCACTGGATGAAAGATCAGGGAATGGTGCACACACTTATATAGTACCAGGAATCATCATGAACTATTCTCCTTAGTGGAAAATCAAATGAGAAAACTAACATAAAATAACTTGCATTTTGGAATACTAAAATTCAGATTTATTTCCTAGTTCTTTTCCAAATTATCTCAGCCTATATGCATTGCTCTTCTATCAACTCCTTAGACAGTCGTCTTTATTTCTTACTCAATAAGAGAGTGTTTCCCTGTCCTCCTCACTGTGTCCTTACTGTGATCACCCTACCATAACAGGATGAAAACCGCTCACATATGTGGAACACCAAGTAGGCACTATCCCAAGCATTTACCTTCAACCCCGTGAGGTTTTATTACCTGCACTAACAGAATGAACAAAGAACTACTTAAAGGTCCCATGCTGTCAAGGCAGAGCAAGGGCTGAAATACCAGCAACTTGAACCCAAATATTATCATGCTTTCTTCTGTTCTGGTTTGGTTTGGTTTGATTTGGTTTGGCATTTGGTTTGTTTGTTTTGATGGTTTGGTTTATTGGTTTGGTTTGGTTTATTTGGTTTAGCTTGGTTTGGTGGTTTGCTTTATTTGGTTTGGATTGGTTTGGTGGTTTGGTTTGGTTTGGTTTATTTGGTTTAGTTTAGTTTGGTAGTTTGGTTTATTTGACTTGGTTTGGTTTATTTGGTTTAGTTTGGTTTGGTTTATTTGGTTTGGTTCGGTTTGGTTGGTTTGGCTTGTTGGTGGTTTGGTTTGACTGCTCTAAGCAGTCACTGCCCAGTATGTCTGGGCAGCTATGAAATCTAATAACTGTGTGGCATCAGGGCTGTCTACAAACCCAGTGCCATCTACAGGGAGGGCAAGCTTTAGCTCGAGTTGGAGTGTTCTGGAGAGACCTCCTAAGGCCTCTGTAATGATTATTTCACTCGCCCTTGGAGACTTTCCATGAAGGAAAGTATCTGTGTGTAATAAAGTGCTGTATGTATCACATGTTATGGCTTTTCACAGAAATATTCCCCAATTCCATGATACTAGTCAAGGAAAATCTTCCTGAAGAAATTATATGTCAGTGTGGTGGTCTGAGTGAAAATGGCCCCCACAGATGCATAGGAAGTGAAGTTACGGAAGTGTGGCCTTGCTGGAGGAAATGCTTCACCAGAGGTGGGCTTTGAGGTTTCAAAAGCTCAAGCCAGGCCCAGGGGCTCACTTCCTGCTGCCTGGGGATCTGGATGTAGAACTCTAGGCTGGTTCTCCAGCACCATGTCTGCCTGCATGCACACTGTCATGCTTCCTGCCCTAGATGATGGACTAACCTCTAAACTGTAAGCCAGCTCCAACTGAATGTTTTCCTTATAAGGGTTGCCGTGATCATAGTGTCTTTTCACAGCAATAGATACCCTAAGACAGTCAGCAAAAGTCCTTTCCTAAAAATATTTGGGGTTGGGGGGCAGGGCTCTGTCTTTGATAGAAAGGAACCTTCAAAGACTTCTTGTTACTAAGTAGGCCATCTGCCATGCCACCTGGGGATAGTTCTCATATTCAAGATCTTTATCACTAATAGTTTGTTTTGAAAAACTTCAGTATTGGTTATAGTTTTGGGTTACAGATGCTTTAAGGATTTAAAAGAGAGAGAGAGATTAATATAGTGGGTTACCTGTGGCCTCTCTGATGTGCTGGGTGTTTTGGAAACACAATTCAACTAAAAACATATTCTTTAAAAACCACAGATTTTCATTGCTCTTCTTTCTATGCTATTCTGTAAAACAGATTGTTCCCCAAAGAACAGGCTTTGACAAGAGTTCACCGTAACTGGCCACCGTCCAGGTTTGCTTAAGATCTGGGATACCCCGCAGATATCCTGAGTGCTTCTCAATATCACATGTGAGAACATGTCGCTAAAATGGTAAACTATGACTAAGCTATGATTTTCAAGTTTAATCCAAAATTTTGATTAACATAATTAGCTTAAAATATAAGGGGGAAAAAGGTTGTTTGAAACTAATTTCAAATAAGTTTGGAACAAGAGAATCTTGGTGGCCAGAAAGCAATGATAAAATATTATCCCACCAAGGGCAAAAGCATCTTCATCATTGTCAATTCTTCTCAAGGGCTTTCTCCAGGACAACCCTGCACCAGACACCCCAGAGTGACCACTAGGTGGCACCACTACCCTGCTCCATCTCCTAATAGTACTTCATAGTGCCTAGAGCTGTCCCAAAGAATCAACGGTGCCTCAAAAGAAGGTACCACACTTAACATTTAACAAATGAGCAAAGATAAAACTTAGAAGACACACTTTAATTCTCCCTATAACTACTAAATACAATGTTTTGTCATAAAGTCAGTAAAGAGTATCTTATGCAACTGTCAATTTGTTCCTTTGTCTTGTTTGTTGGTGACAGGGTCTCACCTGTAGCCCATGCTGGTCTGGAACTCACTGTGTAGCCTAAGCTGGCTTAGCACTCTACCTGCCTCAGCCTCCTGAGTGTGGGAACAGGACCCAGCTTTGCCCATGTGGTAGTATGAATGAAAATGTTCCCATAGGCTCATGTATCTGAATATTCGGTCCCTAGGCAGTGGCACTGTTTGGGTAGCTTGGGGGGTGTGGCCTTGCTAGAGGAAGTTTGTCTCCGAAGGTGAGTTTTGAGGTTTCCAGGCCACATGCCATTCCCAGTTCTGCTTCTTGCTTTGGGTCTGAGATATGAGTTCTCGGCTGTTCCTGCTGCTCTATCTGCCACCTGCTGCCAGGATGCCCGCTGTGATAAACTGTTACCGCTCGGGAACCATAGGGCCAAATAAATTCTTTCTTTCACAAGTTGCCCTGGTTGTGGTGTTTACAAGAGCAGCAGAAAAGTAACTAAGAAGAGCCCGCTCAGTATAGACAGGATGTTGATTCTGTCTGAGGAAAAGCATCCTTCAGCCCCCAGGACAGAACTGAGATGGCTTCCTCATCCTTTCTGTCATAGGTATCTTCGGAAAGGACCCAACGGGAATTCTTTCTGCCTCGCCTTACATAAGGTGGTTACCTGAGAGCGAAAGCACCATCCACACCCTCTTCAAAATGCCATGCCCGAAGGCTGTGAGTCAGATATCTACACTATCACACAATAGGTCTCAGCAAAATGACTCTCAAGATTTTCCAAGCTATGAAATTTGGCTGGTACAGGAGTTTTGGCTGAGTGTTTAGGTGAAGTTAGGTCACTTCATAAGCCCTGTGCACAAAAGCTGTAAATGAACGAATAATTAAGAAAGTAAATAAAACAACAAAGCCCTATAACTTGTCAAGAAGCCCCGGCATGTTCAAAGCCAAGGGACCCTGCACACTAGAAAGAATGTGCACCACTTGGTGTCTAATCTAAACAGTGCTGAGGTTTTAAGAGATTTCTTTAAATCAACCGAGCCTATGACCTTGCAGCACCTACAGTTAGCAAATTCTCCGTGACTAGAGCGACGTCATTTAGATCTAGTCTGAGCAGTGGGCATTTGATTTATCTGGAACCCTGTTGTTGGCTGTAAAGCTTGCAGGGATGAGGCGTAGGCAGTTCTGCCCGCTCATTCATACTCATTTCCAACATATCACAGGCTCAGGCACCCCCATGGTTCCGCCTGGAACCACCAAGGCTAAAACTTCTTCAGGAAATTAAGTTCTAGAATCAACATTCTAGACATTGGTCATTCCTTTCCAAAGTGCCGACCCTGACCAGGTGAAGCCAATCCGGCAGAGGGATGGGTGGACGCTCGGGTTCCTTATGGGGACGGAAGAGAGCAGGACAGGCAACCCCCCACCCATCCGAATCTCCTCTCTGAAGAAAAGCCAGGACGGGCAACCCCCCACCCATCCGAATCTCCTCTCTGAAGAAAAGCCAGGACGGGCAACCCCCCACCCATCCGAATCTCCTCTCTGAAGAAAAGCCAGGACGGGCAACCCCCCACCCATCCGAATCTCCTCTCTGAAGAAAAGCCATCTGCGAGTCTCTTTTTGAACTAGTTGGTTCTGAAAGGGATTTTCCCCAGTAAACCCTCTTCGCAATTCTCTCAAGAGGCTTAAAGCCTTGTAAGAAAGGAGCAAGGAAGGGAACAGAGATGGACAAAAGAGGAACAGAGAAAGGGAGAGAGGGAGGGACGGAGGGAATGAACGAACATAGAGATGGACTAGTGGGAAGTGGGGAGGTAGAGCACAGGAAGAAAAGGGAGGTTTTTGTTTTGGTTTGGTTTTTGTTGTGTTTTGGGCTTTTGTTTTGTTTTGTTTTGTTTTGTTGTTTTTAAGGTAGAACAGCTTTCTTTGCCAGAGTGGGGGAAATGTTTATACTGTCAGCAAAATGTAAATTTACACAAAATGTTCCCAAGGGATTCTTTTTAGGTGCTACAAATTATGATCAAGTTCCAAAAGTCTAGTTAAAAAAAAAATAGAAAGAATATTAATGGGGGGGGGTGATAATTTGACCAGGAACTTGAGACAGGTGTGAGCTAATGGGGCATAGAAACCTGAAGTCAATCAACAGAATGAAGTGAAAGAAACAATCACCCCACTAAAAAAGGAGGTGGCATGTATGTCTGGATGTCTGGGTACCAGCTGTGCCGCCAATCCCGGGGCCTTAATATTCACCTCACATTAACCCCAAGTTACCCCTGCCAAGGATTATTTAAAGTCCAAACAAAATAGCTTATGTGGGAAATGTTTAGCAACTAAAAATCCCGATTCCACTCCAAGGATCACAATTGTTTTTATACTCGCTGGGCTCCGCGACGCACATCCCTGAGCTACCTAAGTGCTTAGCATCATTTCACCCATGAAATGCAGGCATTACTGAGTTCTGAATGACACGCTGGCTTGAATAAAATACAGAAAAAAAAAAATAATTCATCATCCGCGTCTTTATCTTTGGCTTTTAAATGGAGGGCTTAATCCCCTCACACAACACAGCAAAGCCTGTTACCTACCCTCGGAAAGGAAAGCCCTAACCCTCAATTTCAGGACGACTTACAAGTGATTCAGGTGAAGACACTTGTAATCTCGTGTGTAAGAACGGCTGCCGAAACATAATGTGAGCCACTGAATGAGAGCAGGTGGGTTAGGCTAATTCATGGAACGCTGTAGAGACAACCCTGGGTAAGAAGCTGGGGTGGGGGTGGGGAGAGAAAAGAGAAAGAATGGTCCCAGTGTGTGCACAGCAGCTAAGCCACTTAAGGTTCCTGCAGTGGAACTCGGTGGGAAGGAACAGAGCAGAGCCCCGTCCTCCCAAAGGCCTGGCCCGGCATTATGTATTATGCCTGCTTGGCATTGTAGCCCTTGAAACTATGGTCCAAGCAGCTAGGGCCAGGCTGGGCGCCTCCCCTCAGTTCCCAGCTTAATTTGTATGATAATTAGAGTCTGCTGCCAGAAGCAAGAGCATCTGCCAAGAGCAAAGTCCTCTTAAAACCAAACGGAGGAGGACGTGTGCTAGGATGCCATCAGAGCGCTGACTAAGAGCTTTCTTTATCTCCTTTTGAAGCTGTAAAGAGCTATTCATGTTATTACTAGCAGCCGTAAAGTGCTATTCGTGTTATTACTAGCCAAGATTTTTTTAACAGTCCTGTGCTGACAGCATTGATTTAACACATGCACAAGACAATAGTGCTTCATGCCACTTAATAAACCTTTGGGCTGTGTGACTTCCAGCTTTCTTGCTGGCTGGATTTTATGGTCTGGTAGCTCCTGAACAGCCCAGTGTACAAGCCACAGGAACCGCGTAAAGATGGTGTGAAAGAGTTTCTGCCAGGTTTGTGCCCTTGCAGATGCGCTGATGAATGAGGCACACTCCATGACCACAGGCTCAGTGAAAGATGCTGCGGCCCGCTTTACCCCCTGCGCTTAAACACAACAATAAAGCCTCTGGGGGAGGACCTAGCCCAGTGCGTGGTGTTTGACCTAGCGCTACACCTCATTTCCCAAAACATCTGCCAGAGTAAGAGTTAACTATCCTAACCACCTGTGTGAGCTGGAACCGTATTGTTACCCTACTCAGGAAAGGACCGACTCGCCTTTCAAAGATCTGAACACCATGGGTAAGCAGCCTGCAACGAAATGACTTGCGCAGCAGAGAGAGGCCCTTGGCCTTGGAGACACTCAACCGGTCTTGGTAAAGGAGGCTTAAAACAATGGTGTTAACAGTGCTGTCCAAGAAGGCAGGAAATGTGGGGGATGGGCAAGTCCCTGCTGTCTGTCAGGGTCTTGGTTTTGTCGCCTGCCTGTAGGTAACAGAAGTAATGATGGCTATGCCACCTAGCTGCCAGGCTGGCACGAAGATCGTATCCCAGCTGCAGGAAACCTAAGGAATAGATTTGAGACGTTCTCACTATGCGCAGGGAAACAATAAAGCGAGGTGGTGGCTGTGTTTATTAGCTGAATTTAATTTTCTTACTGTGTACACATACATCAGAACATCACGTGTCAGTGAGATACAACTGTTAGTTGCCACATCAATTAAATTTTAAATTGCAGAGGGATGCACACTCTGAGAACCGTGACGTATATAAAAAAAAAATAAAGAAAATAGTTATACTTTACAAGTGGCGTATTTTTTTCACTCTGATTCAAGGATTTTAGCAAGTAGCCATCTCCACGTAATCCGCAGATCCCATTTACTGTGGCTTATCATTGGGCATTCCTCAACCTGCTGTGGTTAAGAATACAGAAATCAACATGTCAAACTTTAAGAACCGTAGGTTTGTCTAAAGACTTTAAATGAACGACTAAGGCCTACCAAACGTTAGGAAAGAAAGTGATCCAGATGCCGTCTACAATGGCCAATGAAGTCCTGCATTTGAGCACAGCAGTGTACCAAGCTCTCATTAGGCATGGACTCACTTTTTTTGTTTGTTTTTGGGTTTTTTTTTGGGGGGGGGGTTGTTGGTTTTTTTGGTTGGTTGGTTGGTTTATGTTTGTTTGGTTTTTTGTTTTGTTTTTTGAGACAGGGTTTCTTTGTGGCTCTGCCTGTCCTGGAACTAGCTCTTATAGACCAGGCTGGCCTCGAACTCACAAAGATCTGCCTACCTCTGCCTCCCGAGTGCTGGGATTAAAGGCGTGAGCCACCATCACCCGGCCATGGACTCACTTTTAAAGACACAAAGTCACCCAGTGAAAAGGTGCAGACATATCTACAGTGAGGGAGGTAGAGACCCGCAATCACTCACAGATCTCTCTTTTTCAGGCCACTGCTTGCCCCAATTTTATAGTAGGATGCACTAACAGTATTTATGTGTTCTCAGCAGACAGAGTCCTAGAAGAGGACAGTTTGGGTCCCTTAGATCGCCATCTTGCTTCTCTGTGGGCACTATTTCTCTCGCCTCCCCTATACCCGTGTTTTAGACTGTTTTCCTGAGGTTCATGTGGTAGCCATGTCATTGGCAAAGCAACTCACTGGCTCTCTGGGTGAGACCCTGGAGCACTGCTGACCACTGCCTCGATGCCCTCTGCCAGCTGCCTACTGTGGCTGCCACGACCCAGACATACCCTGTGGCGTCTGGTGCCCAACTGCTCCTCCTCGGCTGTAGACCTCCGTTCCTCTTGGAATGACGTCTCAACCTCTACCTGCCATGTTTTCTTTCTTGCCTACCATCTTCCACGATGCATCCATCCTTCAAAGCCTCTCGTGATTATTTATATACCCACTAGTTTTATCTTTTGTCTTGTGTTCCCTACTTAATGTTAATTCTTAGAGATACAGATTTACTCTTGTTATCTTTTAAAAATTATTTATTTTTATTTTTGTTGTGGAGTGTGTTGTCTGTGTTTCTGTGGGGGGTGTCTGTGTGTGTGTTTGTGCGCATGTGCATGCACACGCGCACACGTGCACACATTTGCCACAGCACCTGTGTGAAGGTCAAAGGACAACTTTTGAGAGTGAGTTCTCTCCTTCCACTGTGGCCTCCTGGGACTCAATTTAGGTCATCAGGCTTACAAAACAAATGCCTTACCCAATGAGCCATCTCGTTGAACCTTAATTTTATTATAATCCATAGTTAAAGTTAATATCACCATGCTATCTTCATGACAGTGGGTGGCCCTGTCACACGGTGCCTCATCACAATAGACTATCAAGAGCACTGATGATTAACCTTTGCTTGAGCAACTCGCTGAGGACATTCCCTGAAGGATGAGTTTAGGTCATGTCGGTTGTACACAATTTTATAAAATGTAAAAGCTAAATGAACAAAAATACAAAGGGTGCAACTGCTACTTCTCAATTATATTTAAATACTAAAAGCTGACTAATCAATAAAAAATAGCTTTTTCTGTTTCTACTTGTCATTGCTTATCTGAACCTTAGATGCTAAGAAGTGCAGCAAAGAAGAGATTAGCTGCTGTCTTCAAAGCTAATGCCAAGTACTTTCGTGATGTAATTAGCTGGGGATTTGAGGGGCATTCCTCAAAACACAGTCTAGAGATAGTGCAGGGCTCACACATAAAAGAAAATAAATACTTTTGATGAATCCTTTCAAGAAATGAAAAACAAGTTGCAACAGCCAAAAACGATTCTCACCAGTGACTCCATTGGGAAAGAAGGGCGCAAACAATTTAATGTCAGAGAGCAACAGTCAGAATTAACATTTAGGAAAAAGTTAAATGTGGAACATGTATGACAGCAAGTATATGCTCTACATATAGAAAGACAGATTTTTAAAAGAAAAATACCTTGATAAATAAATGCTCCAAGATACAAACTACTCATAAATATTTGAAAGCACATTCAACTTCTCTAGAATCCAAAAATGTAAATTAAGGCATGACATCATCTTGAAATTATCAGATTGGCAAAATTAAAAAGGATGCTACCACTGCAGGCACAGGTCCAGCTCTCTAGACTCTGTTAGTGAGACTACAGATTAAAAAGCTCTCTGGGGAAAAAAAAAAAAAAAGCTCTCTGGAAGCCAATTTGGTACCCAAACCCTTCCCACATCTACTCCAGGCAATTCCACTTACGAATGCGTCCTACCAGCTAAAGGTTGTAATTCCAGCACTTGGGAGGCTGAGGCAGGAAGAGCAACATCTCAAATGTCTAAGCTACATAGCGAGACCCTGGGTCAAAAACTAAAGGCTGGGATGTAACTCGGTGATAGATATGAGGTTGATCTCCAGCACTGATAGTTATGATAATACATCCAAAGAAAATAATGGCACAAACATGCACTCATACTATCATGATTTATAACAACAAAACATTGACATAACAAGACATGAACCAAGAGTGGAATCATTCAATAGTCATATGATAGCATACTATTAAATCATCCATTGTCTATTTTTAAAATGCTTTATTTTTATTATTTTTAATTGTGAGTATGCATGGGGGATTGCACATGAGTGCAGATGCTCTCAAAGGCCAGAGGTGTTGGGTCCCCTGGAGCTGGAGATACACATGGTTATGAGCTACGCTACATGAGTGACCAGAACCCAGTGTGGGTCCTCTGCAAGCACAGGACCTACTCCTGACCACTCGTGATCTCTCTGCCCTGCCTTGTGCATTATCAAACAAAACAGTGAGACTCTAAAATATATGCAAGGGTATGACCTAGGCTTTGTAAAATGATAATGAAAGAAGAGAAAGAAGTAAAAGAGGAACAGAGGAAAGGAAAGAATAAAGGGTACATATGTGTGCATATTTGTATGTCTCTGTGTATATGTGTTGTGTGTCTGTGTGTGTCTGTGTGTGTGTTTGTATGTGTCTGTGTGTATGTATTGTGTGTGTGTCTGTGTGTGTCCATGTGTATCTATGTACATCTGTCTCTGTGTTGATGTCTGTGTCTGTATGGTGGGGGATGAATTTAGGGGACACATATTTCTCTAAGTTGCCAGGTTCCCTAAAACATCATTTTTACTATGTAGATAAATCTGAATGCTGACCATATTTGCATAAGTACTTTACAACTAGAAAGAACTCTCTCAATAAATTTGCTTTCTTTATTTCCTGAAATGGTTCTCTGTTGTTTCAAGTTAGGCACAAAGGAATTTGTTTTTCAATTACAAAGTGCATCTAGTTACAAAGAGAAAGAAGCAGCAGCAGAAGGGTATGAAAGAGGGATGGAGGGAGAGGAGACCAGGGAAGGATGAGGAAGGGAAGGGGAGCCCAAGAGCAAGGACAGGGCAGGCAGGGAGAGAACAGTGTAAAGCCGCCGCATACCCAGAAACCCTTCCACTTCTGTGGGAAGCATTTTAGAGGCGATGGAGCCTAAACACCATCTATCTCATGAAGCTGATGCTGGTTGATCAAGTGCTGACACCTTCCTGGAATACCTGATGCATCCCGTGATCTGGGATAAATAACGGTCACATTAGCAGACAGCAGCCAAAAAAATGCTGTTGAGACACTCAGGCCTTGGGAGGCAAAAACAGCTCCAGCTGAGAGGGAGCCCAGCAGTTCTTCTATGAAGGCACCCAGCCTGCACTGCACCCCGGATCATCTTTTCTCACCTCTCCCAGCATAAAGGGCACAATGGTAAAAATAAAGAAAGAAAAGAAAAACAAATTGACAGATCCCCATCCTGTCAGTCAGACACCGTGCTGTGAGTGACTTGACTCCAAACAGGTCTCCTCTGCCTACCTCTCCATCTACCGGAAAGGGAAAATTAAGAGAAAATTAAGAGTAGTCTTTCTTTTCCGAGACCACACATGAGGTTTCAGTGACCGTGAGATTTCCGTTTTCACCCTTACCCACCAGTATTAAAGATCTAATCTAACAGCCCGGCTCAGACTCACTCTGAGAGCATAAACACTGCCACAGAACCTTTCCCTAGTGTTAGTAGAAATTTCTTCTACAGCATCAGAAAAGTAAAATTAGATGAAAATGCTTTGGAAAAGGATAACTCAGCCTGCATGAGCACCACCTGTCATTTTGTTCTCTGGAGCCACGACAGTCACTATCCCTGTGAGGCTGTGCCCTTGAACCGGGCCAGTCAGACCATGATGTGTTCTGTGGCTCACAGGCTACATTTCAGAGACATGTGAAGTAGACACAACACATTAACATAGTTGGGGTGTGTTGGGCTAAATATCATTTCTCTATTTTCTTTCTGCCTTCTTAACTATTGGGGAGCTTTCCAAAGATGCAGTTTTTGTTACGTTTGTAGGGACAGTAGTGGTCCAGGACATTACTGTGTCAGGTTCTTTTTTTTTTTTTTATTGATAAAAAAATTATGTATATAATATTCTATCTGTGTGCATGCATATAGGCCAGTAGAGGGCACCAGACCTCATTACAGATGGTTATGAGCCACCATGTGGTTGC
>NW_004949096.1:26714106-26719115 GCF_000317375.1 Microtus ochrogaster
TGGTTATGAGCCACCATGTGGTTGCTGGGAATTGAACTCAGGACCTTTGGAAGAGCAGGCAATGCTCTTAACCTCTGAGCCATCTCTCCAGCCCACTGTGTCAGGTTCTTAAGAGTGTCCCTCACACTCTACATGCTCACTACAGCCCCTAGATAACGAGTCTTCATCAGTGCCATCTTCAGGGGCCTACGAAACGGTCACCAGTTACTTATTCTCCACCAAGAGACTCTGCGCTCGCCTCAAGTTCCGGCTCGACTGTGTTCAGTTGACAGTGTCCACACTCCATGGTCTTTTATACCACACATGCTTGCGTGATGGGGAGGAGTTCCAGCCTGCTACTGATGACAGCATGTGTAACCTTCCATTTGAGATTCAAACTCAGTTATCACAGAGTAAACCCGCTAAAGTGCCTTGCCTGTCCCTTGTGAAACTCTGGAACTCCCTCTGTCCCCAGCAGGAAATGCTCACCATCTTGCATCTGCCCAGAGGTGAACTGTAGATTAATTATCATGGTTTCCAGAAAAAAAATCCAGCAAACCAAAGGCTTTTTCTGAACGGTTGGTTGTTTTTGTTTTCTATTTGAAGAAATCAGCTCAAGGTAAAGAGAGACGGTGACGCAGTGGTGTCGTGACACTACCCTGTCCCAGCCTTCACCACACTCTGCACTGCCTTTGCAGTTTCAGATGCCTCCAAAGGGCTCAGGCAATCTCCTCAAATGCCAACCACGAAGAAAGGGAAAGGACAGAGACACAGGACAGCCAAGTCCTTTTCTTATAGAAAACTTCTACTTTTGTCTTATTATACAGAACTGCCTCTCTCTCCTGGCACCTCCATTACAAAGAATAGTGAGGGGCTTTCCTTAGGAATGTGGCTGCTGCCTCCGAATTCTGACAATAAGAGGGGACAGTATAGACTAGGGTGGGAGGTTAGGGGGGGGAGTCCTACTGTAAGTGTATCTTTACCAATATGCTTGCAAGTCTTTAAGAGAGAGAGCTAAGTGTGAAGAGAGAAATGACAGAAGAATTCAGCAGAGTGTGCAGTATTAGTGTTGGACACAGAGTAAGGAGAATGGACGCTCTGACAATGTAGTATCTATGTGTGAATTCTTTCATTCTACTGAACAACTATGTGTTAAATAGTCCTCCAAGTAACTTTCACATGTATCTTTGTTGATAATAAAAACACAGTCAACCAGCCAAGAATAATCTGCTAAAAGTTGAGCTCAGATCTTATCAAACTGTTCTGAAATTTCACTGGCCACTCACTGGCTGCTATTCAATATGGCTCCCTTGTACTTATACAGCGTTGCTTCCCTTTATTAACTCCCATCCCCCAGCACAAGCACACACCCCAAGCACCACAGCTTCCTCCCAAGGGATTTGCAAGATTCTAAACTCACATCAGCCATCTCTGTAATGTCAGATCTACTCAAACTGAACCCAGGTGGTGTTGCCGTCTTTCTGAGCACTAACCCAAAGGTCTTTACTTGAAAGGACCCTAAAATGTGGTTTATCGGATCTCACGAGTATGGAGGCCAAGGCAGGTGGAGAGTGAGCATGCCACCCAGGTGCCGAAAATGCGCTCTCAGCTTGGAAAACGTTCTTAGTGACTTGGGCCCAAACAAGCCTATTCACAGTTTAGCTTCAGCAAAACTCAGGTTTCTAAAACATCGTGAATCTCTGGGTCAGGGGCAGAAAGTCCAGACTTCCTATGATTCACCCCCAAGTGCTGCTGATCGGCCCAAGTTCTCCACAGCTGGCCCTCCCCAGCAGTACAGTCCCGCTTACTCCCGCCCACATTAGAGCCAAATGAAACCCTCCGAGGTTTACTGTGTGCTTCAGCTCCACAGAGCCTCTCCTGCGGCCTCCCTGGCAATCAGTCTCCATTCTGACAGTGCCTGTTTGGGCCGAATTAAGCACTTTCTTCACATGTCTCTTGCTGTTTTCTTTTTTCCTGCACATGATCACACTTGGTGAATAGCCCCATCCTTTCTCCAAAATCAAAAGTTTGAGCCTATACCTCACCTTCCATTTTCAGGAAATATGTAGTATATATAATATACTATAATATACCTAGTAAATATGCAGAAACCTGATTACATCTAATTAACTCTGAGCCTTTTCTATTGTGGAACAAGTAAAAGTAATATAAAACTAGTCATGAATTGTGACTCTGAAAGAGCAATAGTTCAGTGCTTCCATTCTGAAGCCCTGACAAATACCTCAAGGGCTACCCTTTGCCTTGGGGAAGAAAGGCTGGTCCCAGGCTATCCAAAGCTTTAGTGGGCCCTTTGCAGCCCAACGGGTCCCGCATTACTCAGTGCAGAATTCAAAAAGATAGTAATGCTTATGCTTCTAGAGAAGGGGAGAGACGCTCTAAACAAAAAACAGGAGCCGGGATATTTGCGCCATGACCAGGCCCATTCACATTTTACATTGCAGTTTTAGGCAGGAAGGATTCGTAGGGTAAGAGCCATTTCTACAGTAGGTGAGCAAAGGAATTGACACCAGGGTTCTCTTAGGAAGCTGAGTCTGCATCCGCTGTGATTCCAAAACGAGTGCAACGTCTGCCCAGAATCATCTCTTGAGCAGCAGGTGCTCACGCGGAAAGCTACAGACGGGAGTTCTGGTTTCTATTGGGCCAAATTACATAGAGTTGCCAATACCCCACTTTTGACCTATGGAAAGAGCAATTCTTTAAACTCTAGGGTTTTATGTTGTTTTAAATTACATCAAGATTTTTTATTTGCAACAAGAAAATAAAATTAATCCATGGAGGCAATGAGAAGTGTTTTTGTGAACTTAAAGTAAAGGACAAAGGGGAGAGAGATTTCTAAAACTCTTATTTTATAAAGAACTTCTATCTGAAATAAAAAAATAAATAAATAAAAGTCACCAATAAACAAATGAAGATCCCAATCTGAAAACGGCAAGGATATCTGAGCAGACAACTTAGCAAGGAACATACGCATTTGATAAAGAGGCATATAAATAGGGGCTCCAGCTCGCTTGTCATCAGGAGCCGCAAACTAAAACAGCAGCACCTTGCCATAAAATTTATCCGGTGTTTTCCTAGATACACGGCCAAGTGAACTGAAAACACATCGACACAGAAGCCTGCACAGGAATGATTACAGCGGGTTTAAAGCTGCCAAAATGTGGACGCAATCAAGATGTACTTCTGCAGGTAAACCAGGAACACGGTGCATTGGACCGCATCTCAGTGACAACACATGGAAGATCAAGGGAGCGCCTTCAATAGGCAGGGGTAATTGACAGGACACATCTGGAGGTTTACATACTGTATTAATCCTGCTGGGTGCCATACTGGAAGGGGCAAATGAGCCATTGCAAAGATCAGAATTGCCTAGAGCTCGTGGGAGGGGAAGGAAGGATGAGTAAATGGAAAACTGAGATATTAAGCAGTGAAATCATTATCCTGATTAAGTTGTAATAATATACATACCTATCATGTAGACACCTGGTATCTACCAGCACTGAAAAGCTCCAGAACAATGTTTCTCTGATGGGTTTGAAAATACCGACAGTGTTCTTGCCATAACAACACAAGGCTTTAGAAAAGCCACAGAAATGGGCAGGTGACAGATGAGGGACCAGGACTCTGTAAAAGATCAAGGCCCAGTCCCAAGCATGTCCTCCTCTTTATTCTTGTGTTTGTGTAAGCACTACAGGACATCATTTCATGTCTTCTTTTGACACCGTCTGGACACTTTGACTTCTTTAACCACATTAAACAGAGTGGGGTTACCTTCTGAAATAGGACATTCCAAACTCTGTGCTCTTGTGGAGGTGACTCCACAGTGGCTTTCCCGTTAACTCTTGTTCACAGTTGGTTATTCCCTTAGACCTTGGCAGGAAAGGGAAGCAGGTAGTTCTTTATTGTGGATTCATGCTCCTTCAGCTTTGCTCGTGAGAATTAGTTAATACCTGGGTTTAAACTTCATTCTTCAAGGGCATTTCCCTTTTCTTCAGCCAGGAGTGACGCTCTCCTCCCCTGCCCCCCATCTAGGACCTAGAACTATGAGCAGTGAGGATGTAAACTCAGAACCAAATGTTCTACTTAGAAATTCTCAGGAGATTTTTTTTTTTGATTTCCAGCACCCGTACGTCAACTTACAATCGTCTGTAACTTCACCCCCAAGGAATCTATCTGATGATACTCTCTGGCCTCTGCAGGCACCAGGCACACACACAGTGCACAGATTACACGCAGGCAAAATGCTCACACACTAAATAAATAAATAGACAAATCTTTCTGAAAAGTCATTGGAACTGATGAAGAAATTTGGTATGTTTGAAGGATGCAAACACTACCATTCAAACAGCAGTACTTTCAGGCACTAAGATTGAACTCGTTGAAAAAAGAAGTCAAGAATGTAACCCCATTTATAACATCTGCAAAAGCAATATTTAGAAGTAAATTTAAGCATGAAAGTCAGAGTTTGTACAATTACAAAATTCTGATGAAAAAAATTATACAAGGCAAAAAAATAAAAACATGCCCCATATTTGTGGCTCAGAAGTACTAGTATCATTAACATGGCTGTGCTGCCCAAAAGCATCTGGCAAAGAAATCAACACACAAGTCAATGGAACAGAATACAAACCCCCAAAACTAATCCTCATACCTTTAGCCAGGTGGTTTTTCTTTACCCTGTATCAAGAGCAAACTCTGGAAAGGGGTCTTTTTAGTGAATGCAACGGGTAAGACTGAACATACACATGCAAAACAGCGACATTAGATCGACTGTCTCTCACCATACAGAAAACACCAACTCAAAATTTACCAAAGACCTGACTGTTAAACTCTGAAATCACCACAAGAAAACACAGGAGAAAGACTTTAAGGCATTTTTATAGGCAAAGAATTTGGGGAACAGTCCCCTGAAAGCAGTCAGCAAAAGTAAAAATGAGATTTTACCAAATAAGTTCTGTACAAGAAAGGTAGCACAGGGCAGTTAGGACACAGCTTCAGAATGGGGGAGAACA
>NW_004949096.1:26719285-26738826 GCF_000317375.1 Microtus ochrogaster
TTAGGACACAGCTTCAGAATGGGGAGAACAGGTGCAAGAGTCCATCCACCGAGGACTTCCTGGCCAGAGTGCTCAAGGCTACCGTTAATGTCTGAATGAACCTTTATCAAAAGAAGACATCCAAATGGCCAGGAAGTGCTTGAGAACACACTCTCCCCATCACTAGCCACCAGGTAAATGTTTACCAAAACCATATATCACTCATCCCAGTAAGAATGGCTATTATCAAAACCTCTGTAAATACTGAAGGTTCGTGCAGACAAAGGAACTCTTATATTCATTACTGATTAAAGAAAAACTAGTAAAATTATAGAAAACAGCACAGAAACAACTTTAAATATACAGCCACCATATGATCCAGACGTCCCACCAACAAGTACATGCCCCAAAGCAATGAAGTCACTGTACCAAAGAGAGGCCTGCAGCCTTCCACACCACCCTGCTGCCCACTCACGATAGCCAAGTCCAGACTCTGCCAAGCTGTCCCCCAAGGAATAAATGAACCAGGAAAATACACTGTGTGTGCACAGTGGAATGTTATTCAGTCTTAGAAAAATAAATGAAGTCCTGCCGTTCGTGCTGCTGCAGATGGAACTGGAGGCCATGGTGTTAAGGGAAACAAGCCAGGCACAGAAAGAAAAATACAGTTCTCACTCATTCATGGAAACTAAAATGTTGATCTGAGAAATGAGGTGAAATGGTGGTCACTAGAGACAGGGAAGGGTGCGGAGGGAAGGGGACAGAAGGAAATTAGGTAAAGGGGAATCAAAGCACAGACAGGAGAAATTCACTGTGATTTCCTACAGCATATAGGATAATTATCGGTTATGATAACTTATGATTTTTTTCAAATAATTAAAAGAGACCAAAGTCCCCACTATGTAGACATTATTGACATTCAAGAGGCTGAGGGTGTTCGTGACCATGACTTGATGAAGCAATGTATCAAATTGTCAAACTCTACCCCATAAAAATGAATGGTTATATCTCAATAAAAAAAAGAGTCCATCTTAAAATTATATCTTATGCAGCTTGTTTGGGTCTTTTTGAGTTTCTCCAGACATCTAGTCTGTCATGCAAGTAAAATCAGAACTTTCTTACCCGCAGGTTGGCACAGAATCTGACTGCACGGCCATGTTTGTCTCTAAATGTGAGACCTTATCTGATTCATTATTCCAGGCAATATTTTCAGGTTAGTCCTTCTTCAAACCTTCTGCCGTACCCATGAAAGTCTGACCTCTGCACCCCTTCCCTCCTCAGGGGCTTGGTCTATCCCAGCTCACACTCTACTGTCGCCTTAGTGAACACCCAGGCTAAGTGACACTGACATTTGCGCTTCTACTTAATGTCTGCCCTACACACACACATCTCTTATTATTAATGTGTCTTTTTAAGTTGTTTTATTTTTGAAGCCAAAGCAAACAACATTTAGGTCAATAAATAAAGTTGATCAGAAATCAAAATCAAACTTTTTTTTTACTTGTATTTATTGGTTGTGTGCTTGTGTGTGGGGGTGGGTGCTCAGGTGCCATGGCCCACAGGTGCAGGTCAGAGGACAACCTGTAGAAGTAGGTTCTCTTCCTCCATGTGTATCCCGAGAACTGAACTCAGATCACCAGGCCTACCAGCAGACACCCTGACTCACTGGGCCATCTTGCCAATCCTGAAAAACTTTTTAAATAAAATTTTCAGGTAGAATTTTAAGGATGATATTTTTCATTTACCACCAAGTCTTCTCTGAAAAGAATAGTATAAAAAATACAGAACTGGAGACCAATCGTGTCATGTAAACAAAAGATACTAGGAGCAAGAACTTAATACACACAAATCATCTCTAGGTCCAGTATGTCAGGAAATGAACCTCCACATAATCCCCTGCCATGTGGGAGGGAGTCAATGGTTAAACTAAACACAAGGCAGAACCTACCACATCAAGAGTGTATCTAGGAAAGTCTGGGTCCAGGAGACACAAGGCCACACAGAGAACAGAAAGAGGAGAGTCGAGTACTGAGACCCAGAAGTTTGGAGGCTAAAGCCACAGCTGTGGTAACAGCACAAAGGATAGACTGAACTCAGCGACCTGCGTAGCACAGCCTACTGGTCAGTCCCACCCTCAAACTGTCAGCTACTAGTCTTCACAAAGGAGTTGTGCCAGAATAAATCAGCTCTGCTAGTCAGCAAATCTTCCTCGATAAAGCAGAGAGTGTCTGGATTCATACTTGGGGGAAGCTTCAAGCAGACCCCGGCAGCTGTCACTGTGTGTCAATGCCTTAGTCAGTCCTTTCTTCGGGACAGAAGTAGCTTTAGATGGAAACCATGAGAAAAGCAGTAGTCAGTCATGGTGGCGCACGCCTTTAATCCCAGAATTTGGGAGGCAAAGGCAGGCAGATCTCTGTGAGTTCAAGGCCAGCCTGGGCTGCAAAGTGAGTTTCAGGACAGCTAGGGCTATTCCACAGAGAAACCCTGTCTCAAGAATGGAAGGAAGGAAAGAAGAAAGGAAGGAGGGAGGAAGGGAGGGAGGGAGGGGAAGAGGAAAAGGGGAAAAAAAGCAGTATCCATTCCTCCAGAAGACATGTTCCAAGAGCTCCACTGGATGCCTAAAACCCCAGTTAGCACCAAGCCCCATCTCTCCTATACACACATGTATACATTTAATTCATAAATTGGGCACGCCAAGAGACTGGTACCATCCAGAAGTACTCTAATAAAAGTTACGTGCATGTGGACCAAGGAGAGAGCTCAGTCGGTGAAGCATTTGCTGAGCAAGCATGAGGACCTAAGCTGAATTCCCAGAACAATATAAAAAAGGCAGACACGTTGGTTCAGTCTATATGAGGCTGTCACAAATCCCACACACAGAATGGCTGACCCACATGGAAGTAATTAATAGTTGTATTTATTGAGAAGTTCACAGACTCAGGTACCAGAAAAACTGAGGGTTGGCCTAAGTCTACTGCTAACTAATTGTGAGTTTTTGAAAACTCATTTACCTGTTCAGTGCTTTAGTTTCCAGCTTACAGAACTGCCTGTGTGAGAGTCAGGCTTCCTCACTCTACAGCTCATTTCCAGTGCTCAGCAACTGGAGGGAAGCCCTCCAAGCCATGCTCTGAGCAAACAAAGCCCCTGGTCTGTGGGCCAGGCTCCGTATATTCTTATAGCAGGCTAAATGAAAAGCACGAGCCAAAACAAGCATAAGAACACAAGGACTGATAGCCCTTTGCGAACCACGTTCTTATGGCCAATGCTTAGCAACAGGGCTTAGAGAGCTAAGCACCCTGATGCAATTATAACTCCATTCACCAAACAAGGCCAACCTGTGGTTTCCAGGAAACAGAAACAGGAAGGAATGTGCAAAGATATAGTAGCAATGTCAAAAGATGAAAATACTGAAAGAACCCAAAGGAGACACAATAAAGACCTGAAAAGTGTGGTGGATACTTTAGAACAATTAGAACCATGAAGAGTTTCCCAATGCTGACAAACCGCTGTCCATTTTATCATTCATGGGCTCGCCGAGGTAAAGGCAGACTGCTGATTCTTTTGAAAATCCCAAATCTTATAATTGAAAGTGGTTAACTGTGGAATTACCACGCTGCTTCCTGAAAGACATTTTTACCTCAGTCTAGAACGTAAAGATCTTCTTGTCTTAAAAGAAAAATCTTAATATCAGAATGGAACACTCAGTGTTTCAAATAATTAGATAAAACACAAATTGATACTTCTTTTTTTTCTGATTATACAAGAGCAATTAAAAAAATTAAATATTTATTTGAATAACAACTTTTAAATTTGAGCTGCAATGTTGGCAATGCAGGTTTTAGACAGATCACAAAATGCATGCACAAAAAAGTATGGGCGCAGAGACAAAATGATGCTAAGAATTAGGCTAAAGAGCTGCTGATTTTAAACAAGAGGCCTGAAATCACTATACAAAATATAAAATGTATTAAATGCTACCATCCACAGAACAGTCATTATTGATTATATTTAAAAATTATTTGCGAAGTAAATTAGATATTGAATTATAAATGAGTATTATACATGAATCCCCTATTGGAAGGCAATTCCTTGTCACACTATAGAACATCTAATTACATTGCAAAAAGTATCCTTTTTCCTATTGGTAAAGAACCATTAATGGTATTACTGCAAGTATCAGGAAAGCTTTTAAAAAAATTCTTTTTTAATTCTAAGTGCTTTCCATGCAGAGTAAACCTTACTGAACTGAGTCTGAGTGAGTGACTGGAGAATGTCCTGGGTAGAAGAAATGCCCTCGAGTTGTTAGACTCAGCTCTTTACAAACCAAAGACTCAAAGGACTCATGCAACCCTCTGACGACTGGGAGGCCACCACGTCACTTACCAATTCTGCCTTTCTAGAATGTCAACTGAGACCATTTATAGACACGAGAAGACCCAGACTGCCAGGTGACACTGCTCTCAGTAATGTCTGGGGTGGGAAGCACCTTTAGAAAGCGCCTATGCGGCAAGAGATACGCATCTAAAGATTCAAAATGAATCAACAGTATTGGATAACAATATCATTCTCAACTCAGAAGCTGCCTCAAGGTTGGGTGCATCTTCAGTTAACGTAACAGGAAAAGAAGGCCATGGATTTCTTTTTATTAATTGCATCCACTCACAAACCGACCTAGGGTCACCAGATGTGTAGACACAATGAGATTTTTGTTGTTCTTATCGAGTCTTTAATCAAAGTGATGATAAAGGAAATAGATCTATTTAAAAACAAAATCCAATAGCTATCTCTGTCTAGATTAGGAGGTGGCACCAGGTGTGGGATTCACGTTTTGCGTGGCTATTTGAGGTGCAACTTCGATAATCCGAGGTTTGCCGATGATTCTGGCTGTGCGGTTGCCCTTCTCTACAATCCCAATAATCCATGCTTGGTGGCCTTCGCCATATTTGGGGGACTTTATTTCTGCACAGAACCAAGCTGCTTGCTCACGTGGTAAACAGATGAGCAGGCCTCCTGATGTCTCCGGGCAGGTCCCGTGCATGAGGCCGAACATGTTCCCGCAGGCTTTGCTCACAGCTGCCATCTTGGCCAGCACTGGAAGGTTGTGAATCACAAACGACACTTCATTCCTCTGCTGCTTGGCCAGGTTCTGTGCGTGGCCCAGAATCCCAAAGCCTGTGATGTCAGTGGCTGCATGAGCATTGAATGTGTGCATAAGGCCTGCAGCTGTCCTGTTGAGTCGTGCCATGTTCATCATTGCTTCTTGGTATGCCAATTCTACATCTTCTTGGGTGACCACTAGCTTAATTTTATTCCATTTTTCAGGAATATCCAGACACTGGTGTACAGCAACTGCAACTTGTGTCCCCAGCGGTTTTGTCAGTACCAGCACATCCCCTGGTACTGCGTTATCTGGCATGATAAATTCATTGGGCTGGCAGACAGTTGTGGCGACTCCTCCCAGAACAATCCAGGGGTTTAACACTGTTTGACCGCCCATTACAGAGGTTCCCGCTTCCTCTGCCGCATCTTTAAAACCCTGTATAATTAGCGGTATCACTTTATCCCTTTCCCTGTCAGTCATCTTATTGCTGACTCCAAGGAGCATCAGCATATTGTCACACTCTGTGATGCCCATTGCATAGAGGTCACTGAGGACATTAGCACATGCTAGCTATCCTGCCCATCATGTAGGGGTCGTCGACAATAGGATAAATGTAATCTGTGGTTTGAACCAAGGAAAGCCCACCATGCCTCAAAGGAATGACACAAGTATCCATCCCAATGCCAAGCCGTGGCATAACAGCTCCCAGAAACTGCTCCTCTTCTTGGAAGTGGTTCTCTTGTAAAGATTCCAGCAATTTCTGCAAGACATCTTGAGGCACTTTGCAGCCTGTGCCTTTCAGTTCAGTAAACCTGGTTAGGCGGAAGCTCTTGTCCAGTTCATAACTTTCCGGGTTAAAGGACTCCCGAGCAGACATGGTTCTGGGGCTCTTCACAGTTCAGCCCCTCCCTTCCCTCTCTTTTGGTCCACTGCGCTTTCTACTTGGGATCCACCGGTTCGCTTTGCGCCCTCTGCCCCCTCCCGAAAACGGGCCGCGGCGCTCCCACAATGCACCGGGCGCGCCGGGCTCCCTTAAGCGTCGCCTGAATAAAAATGCTGCTCCCGGTGGCGGCGGGCACGGCCCCGCGCTTGGACGCCGCGTGGAGCTCGGCCTAGGCTAGGCGCGGCCCTCCGGGAACCGGGCCGCCGCGTTCCCGCCGGCCGGGCGCGCGAGGGACAAATTGATAATTCTTAAATTATCAAGAAGTCCATCATTACATCAATGAATTAAAATATCTCTAAATGAGACACTGAACTTATAGGATGTCCTCAGTTATGACTCCTCTTCCTTTAGAAGAAAAGGGGAATCAGTGGGAATCAGGAAAGCTACTCCTAGTCACATATTACATATTCACATTGCATATGTGATATGTAATTCACATATTAACACTAATGTGCATAACATACATTGCATACAGTTGGTGAGATCTACCTTCAACTTTGACTTTTATGTTTTCTACCAGACATTTCCACGTAAAGGTCCCATATTCCTGAGGTCCAGGTATTCATTATCTTTGTCCTGCCATAGCCTCAGCTGGGCTCACTGTGTGTAAATTGTGTGAGCATTCATTAATATGAGACCATTTACGGTGCCTCCTGTTCTACTTGGCTTGGTTTTCCTTGGATATTATTTCTTTGGAAATATTTATAAAAGTAAGATTACATGTACAAATATAATAGTCACTGTTATATTTATTAGTCAATTGTCTCCTGAGGAAAAAACAATTTGGAAAGCTAGCAGTATGTTCAAGTATGACTGTGTCCCAACTCACCCCACTCACACACAATCATGCCACATCACTGATATTTCTGCTGGCCTAACAGGTGTGTGGATGCGAATCTGAGTCACCAGTAAGACTAAGTCCCGTTTGTTGTAGTGACTCTGTCTCTAAATGCTGAAAGATCAGGCGAGAGACAACAAAGAGCAATAAATTCTCGCATTCATAAGCATTAACGCTTCTTACAAACATAACACCTGTGCATCTTTTAAAGTTGGGAAGATAGAGAAAAATGCAAAACATAATATAAAATTCACCTTCGTCCTAATATGCTCTTCCCTTTAGCATGCCAGAAAAAGTGTATTTCCTTTCTTCGCCTTTCCATCATCCCTATCCTTACTAAAGCCATCGCGACTAGCATGTGACACTAAACAGGTCCAGGATTTCCACATGAATTCTCAACACAAATGGAATCACAACAATCATTGATTCATGCAGTGACATCTTCCTCCTTGTGAATCTAGACATCTTCTCTTCAAGATGTAGAGATCTACCTCGCACATCTGGCAGTTGCATGGCACTGTGTGGGTTACGCGGAATACATTCTGAAGCTGGAACAAAGAAGGGCAACGGGATCCCAAGCTGATATCTGGGACACAATACTGCATTCATTTTTCCTCTGGTTATGAAATCTGAAGTACCATCAACTCCCTCGCCCCTCTGACCCTCCATTGCAATTATCCAAGCTCTCCTCACCCTGTTTCCACTCAATGCCTACTGTCTCTATTTTTTGGAAGGCTGTCAGAGAGACGGCCAATCCCTGCTGATGGGCTTCCCCTGGGCTGCTGCTCACCAGCGCACTCTTCTGGCCCTCAGAGACCCAATCCTGTCCTTTCTCCTCCCCTGATTGCTAGCATAAGCAGTGACCTTCCTTGCTCTCAGCATTTCCACCTTTCATCTGTCCTTGGCCAGGATGATGACATCACGGGTCCTCTGCATGATTACCCCTCCAGCTTCCATTTCACCGTCTGTGCTCCCATCCTCAGTCTAGAAACAAGCGCACCCAAATACACAGTCCTATCGTCAGAGCAGAATAACTGCCGTCTTCCTGAGACTGATGTGTCTGCTCGCAAAAGATCACAGCTGAGCTTGCCAACTAGCATTCCCTCAAAGGAGGAGGGGATGAAGCAGGTCACTGGACCCTCGCCGGAGGATCCACTCTCTTCCCGGTCAGATTCTGCCCTAATCTCATGTAACCTTGGGGCCTGGGAATGAGCTAACATATCTAGGCTGAGGAAGGCTGGGGAAGGACTCCATCCAT
The DNA here is from genome assembly GCF_000317375.1 of Microtus ochrogaster. NCBI lineage: Eukaryota > Metazoa > Chordata > Mammalia > Rodentia > Cricetidae > Microtus > Microtus ochrogaster. The sequence continues at coordinate 26,727,405 of NW_004949096.1, forward strand.
GCAGCGTGGGAAGCCTCTGTCCATGTGGGCACAGCCCTTCTACTGGAGCTGCTTTAAGCCCACCCATACTCCTGCCCATAACCCTCCACTCAGGATCTGGAAGTAAGCCTAGTGAACTCATTGGTCCCCACGGTGAACTTTGGTGGAGTTGAGCTTTAGGACCTAAGGAATTAGGGGGAGGGGATTGCTCACATCTCCTCCTGAAAAAATTCTCACAACATACTAACATCACAAAGTTGAACAATTTGGATCATAACTATGGTGTCCACAACTGACGCTTGCAAAACAGGACTATGAGTCTGGGAAGTTATAAAGTGTGTGTGGGGGGGGGGGGGGGTTTAGAAGGCTGGATGGAACAAGAACGCCCAAAACAACAGAAATCCACTTCTGAGGGAGGAAACAAGAGTGCCCGCCCCAGAGACTGTCTGTCATTTGTATGGCAAGTAATAGAGAGCTTGCCCAGGGAGGCCGTTTTATGTAGCTGTTTCTTGGGGTCCTGTGTGAATATTCAGTTCAATACAAATGTGTGGGGTTCAACCTCCCTGTGCTGTGTCTTCTTCCCATAACTCCTAACAGCTAAGTTCACTGGCAACGACAGGCCCGTGGCCATCTACAGAATGATCGACTCCCGCTCTCTCTACTAACCTTGACCACGACAGCTATCGGCAACCATCGGAGCACAGAACAAGGCAGCTTTTCCTGCCTTTGCTCACGAGCCAGTCTGGGGAGCCAGGTGTCTCCAGGAGTGGGTGTCAGGACTCCTGTATCATCTTTAGCTCTTCCTTTTCCTTCCCTAAGACTGGCTGTGGGTTTGATATTCAATTTACCAATCCTGTGGCCATATATGATACCTTTCACCAAATCAGGGATTTTTAAATTATTTTATTATAATAATGTGTGCATATGATGTATATGTGCGTGTGCATGCGATGTGATGTATGTGTGTGTGTGCGTGCATGTGGTGTGTTTATGGGTATGTGTGTATGTGTGTACATGTGCGTGTATGTGTGTGAGTGCAGGTGGTGCCACAGCACATGTATGGAGGTCAGAAGAAAACTTTCAAGAGTTGGTTCTCTCTTCCACCATAACTTTCAGGATTTGAACTTGTATCCTGAGCTTAGACAGCAGTATCTAAAAAGGATACTCCATCATGGGGTCAAGAATAAGAAAATAAGGCAGAATAAGCAGTTCCCAGAAGCATCCATCAGAGACTGTTCCTCTGTTCTCTCTACTTCCTGACTTCAGACACATTGTGACCAGCTGCCTCAGGCTCCTGCTGCCACAGTCAGTGGCTAAAGTCACTCTCTCCACCACACTTTCCCTGGCGTGATGTACTGTACCGCAAACTGTTAACCAAAAGACTCCTTCCCACCTTAAAACCAAGTCCAAGCCCAGCCTGGGCTACATAGTGAGACTCTAGATAAAATATATATATATATAATCTGTCATCAGTAATAATATAGCTTTAAATTAAAAGCAAGAAAATATGTAGTAGGCTTAAAATTACTAACCCTGTATTAAAACTAAAACTGTATTAATTGTAAACCAAAGGTGGGAATTTTTTTTTTTTTTTTGGTTTTTTGAGACAGGGTTTCTCTGTGGCTTTGGAGCCTGTCCTGGCACTAGCTCTGTAGACCAGGCTGGTCTTGAACTCACAGAGATCCACCGCCTCTGCCTCCCGAGTGCTGGGATTAAAGGCGTGCGCCACCATCGCCCGGCTAAAGGTGGGAATATTTAAGCATTAAGGCTAATACATAAGAATATTTTCCATATGTGTGTTCCTATCAGACAGATCATTGTGCACTATGATTCTGAGTTCAGATAGTACTTTACAGGTAATATGTGTGTAAATTACTAAATAATATTATCATCTTAAATCCTATGAATCATATTTTTTGCTTTGATTTAGACTGGCAAGGTCTCATGCCCAATTCAACAGATAAAAACACTCTAACTGAGCAGCTTCTCGGTACAATGAAGGACTACGATCAGGCCAAGTGAGAAAGCGCACACCTGTTCATTGATCTCTCTCAGCTTCCCATCAATGGCTCTCAGTCGAGACCGCTGGTCCCTTTGCTCTTTGTTGTCCCGGAGTATCTTTTCTCCTGGAGCTGGCTCCATATTTCCTTCTTCATCCAGGTCAGGTTCCTAATTTAAAAGTGAGATAATTCACTCATGGGCCGGTTAAAGCACAGTCACAAACCCTCCAATGTGAACTAGACTTAAGGGTCAATTGCGTTGCTCAACGTCTCTTCCCTTCAACCCATGCTTAGAATTCTTTTCAGTTTTCCTATCTGAGGAATTAAAAGTCCAAATACACATGAACAAATGGTGGAATAAACTCAGGGTCTGGCGTGGTCTGAAAACCAGGAAGGTACAGCAGGAAGAGCCACAGCTGGGTAGGAGCCTGAGTCCTGCTTGCGGTTTCTCTACGCAGTGTCACATTTTTTCATTTTAATTTCTCTAATTCTTTGCAAATACATTTGTACAATGAAATATGATCATATCCACTCCCCATTCACCTCTCTGGTTCCCCTGGGTCTCCCCCAACATGCCTATCTCCCAACTTCATGTCCTCTCCTCTAAAAAATAAATAACCCACTACATCTGTTTAGTGTTGCCCGTGTGTGCACTGCTGTGGGCCGTCCACTGAATGAAGCGGTGCCATCTACCAGTGGCTGCACCTCCAAAAGGAAATGGTTCTTCCTGCCCCAGCAGCTATCAGTTGCCAATAACCCCTTGGTTAGGAGCGGGGCTTCGTGAGTTCTTCCACCACCTATACTGGAACAGTGGCTGCTTGAGACTGCGTGGGTAACCACAGCTGCTGTTGCTACATTGTAAGCGTGCCCATCCCTGTTATTAGAAGCAGGTGTATAGTTATGGGAGAAACTGGATTTGGCAACATCAGAAGCTCTGCATCTCGGTTCCACCTGGCTCCTGACTAAGATGATGTTACCACCTGTCTACCACGGGATGGTTCACGAATCAGGTAAGGGGCTGGAGATTGAAACACACACACACACACACACACACACACACACACACACACACAAAGAGAAAGACAGAGAGACAGAGAGAAAGATGGTCATCCTTGAAACAAGAATGCCCCCTTTATTGTGTTCCAGGACAGCTTATATAGGGCTCTCCTTGGCTAATGGCCACGCCCTAGCTCGGGATTTTTCAGCTGCAAGCACACCAGAAACCACTCCCCTACCATCAGGAACTCACGACGGTCTCTTGCTCAGAGCAGCTGCAAGCACAGGAAAACAAGTTGTTTACTCCGGCAGGCAAGGGGGGGTCACTGAAAATTCTGGGTCTGAGGGTCCACAGTCCCCAACAGAGAATTACTTAAGGTACTGTTTAAGCCTACTAAAGGGTTCCAGTGTGATTGATTCCTCCTCTGCCGAGAAACAACACAGCAAGGGGTGAGGTATATATGACCTGGGGACTCACCTGGGTCTTAGAATCGAACCTCAGCCATGCTCTTGCTGCTAATTCCCCACTACCCCAGGCATCCACCCTCCACCTCCCTTCAGAGACTAACTCATTTGAATCTAGCTTGAGCATGTATCCACCTTAAAGTATTCTCTGCTGTACCTGGAAAGGAAACCCTGCTCACTGTATCCATCTTAATGTTCCTATGATCACTTGGCCCTTCCTTGCACATACCACACATCCCTGCCTAGCAGCAGCATGACTGACCTTGCTGTACACAAACTAGACCCCTGAAGCTGCTCGAGTATTGACCAATAAACTCTAATGTCAGTTCTCAGAACTTTGATCACAGTTAATGTTTGATCATACTTATAACAAATGTCAGCAAAATGCACGTTAGAAAGCGTTCTCCTGCGCAACTAATAATGTGGGGAGTTTGCTCAGTGTGTGAAAACGCTTGCCACAAGCCCAAGGACCTGAGTTTGGGTCCCCAGAACCCACTAAAAAGCTGCACACAGTCGCACAAGCATCTGAAATCCAAGCTGGCTGTGCTTTCTGTTTCTTGTCCCAACTGATATATTGCCTGGGAAGGGGTCAGTAGCTGTCTTTGCACAGGAATAAACTGGAAGAAACTTTAACAGTAATTAACTTGATGATCTGAAAAAAATAAAACTTGATTTAATAATGGGAATCTATTTCAGTAATAGAATACTTGACTGGCATGCATGAAGTCCTGCATTCAGTGTGTGTATATATGTGTGTGTGTGTGTGTGTGTGTGTTCCAATGTTCTTAGTTTTTGTGGTTTTTGAATTTTCTACAGTAAATGTACTAATTTCATAAGTAGAAAGGTCATTTATTTTAAAATTTTTAAGCAAGCATGGCATTCCACCAACCCTCTTTCTGTTCTGCTCTGACAGAGATTAGGTTCTGCATATTCAACAGTGCAGGCCTGGCGGTCAGAGCTCAGTCAGACTCTGCAAGGACCATCAGGTATGCAACTAAGATGCCATCCCCTCTTCCCAAGTCTTAACTTCTGCTGCCTCATCTGCAATTCTCTGCACTGCGAGGGAGGGTGTGTGAGATCTTTTCTTGGTCCCTTGGTCATCCTCTCTGACAGCATAATTGTCTAGTTCAAGTATCTGAGCAATACCATGTAATGAAGGCAAGCCAGGAGAGAACAGTGAACATCACTGGTGCTCTCCAGTGACCTGCTGCAGACTGAGCCAGTGCCTGGTGCGGGGAGTTCTTTCCTGACCGCAAACACCAACTGGAGCCATCTTCACCATCTTTGAGATTTAATTCAGTGGAGTCTCCGAGCAACAGACTGCTCCTGTAGCTCTGAGTCAGACAGCAAGGATTTTGCAGAGAACTCAGCAAAAGCTCTCCGTGATGTACTCAGAGTCCTGATGACATCAGAAGGAGAGAATTAACCCTGAGGTAAATTGATATTTGTTATTCTGACTAACTGATTGCCAAGAGATTCTGAGTTTACCCTTTAAAAAATATCTGTGATGTTGGCTGGGCCCACAGAGGCCTTTGAAGCTAAATAAACTCATTTTTCATAAGTCAAATACAAAGGAAATTACTCAGAGCTCACTGAGTTATTTGATATTCAAAGAAGCCATGCGGTAAGAGCACAGACCTGCGTGGGAGAAGCCAGCTTGCCCTGCACGTCCAGGCTCACTCTCTGCGTGTCTACGAGTCACTCCTATTTCTTGTCTCACATGGGTCAGTTGCCCAAATGTAGTGGGGAAAATCTTTCAAACAGACTATTTTTATCATCTTGGAATGTTGCCATGAAACAAAAGAAACCTTGCCAGCATTGGAGACATGGCGAGAAAAAAAAAAAAAGTATAAAATTCAAAATAATCTGTAAAAATGGGGGCTGGGAGACGAGGGCAATTTCCCAGATCTAAATGAGAATTCCAATAGCCTGGCTCTAGAGACCAGGAATGCTAAAGTAAGTTCTGGTTTATTCTTCAGTGCAAACGCAGATGCCCCTGAGACACGCTGCCGTGGTTTCTACAGGGAGGTAAAGTCAGGGCTTGTAACTGGCATAAACCAAGTGGTAATTGGATTCCTGCTCTGAACCCATGCTTTAAATCTGGGGGGAATGGACTTGGCAATATATAGTTTTTCAGGATTACATGTCAAATTGCTCCTAACTTTTAGCTAGTGTTGAGAAAGAAACAAACAAACCAAACTCTTTTTTTTTTTTTTTTGCTGTCAGCGGTTGTGTGATTTTTGGCAAGAAAAGAGATGAATATAAATACTATGTCTTCACTCAAATAGTTGCAGGGTTCGGGGGGGGTGTTTGTTTGTTTGTTTTTGCATTACCAAACTGTGAGTGATGGAATTAATGTTCTAAGCACAGGACAAAAATCAAGTTAAGGAGAGTCATTATATTCAATTAAGTTAGGTGGTTTGAGAACAAAGAACTACCTCTTGTCAGTAAGAGACATTTCTGAAAACTCGCCTTTGATGGGGGGCAGGGGGAGAACCCTCTAACCATGAAGTGGAATTCTAGATTTAGTAAGACTAATCGCATGAGAGATAAATAAAGTCTGTGTCTTTACAAAAGCCAAGAAGAATAGCACTGATTATTGAATCCAGTTGCTGAGGATTTAAGGAACTGAATGTTACACTACTCTCCCATATCATAGATATTTCTGGAGAAAGCTGGAATCTAGTCTACGCAACAAATGAGAAAAACAAAATTATATGCCATCACTCAACTTTACAGGGCGCTTTCCAATACGGAGAAAGAACTGACTGTCTTGTTGGCAACTCAAGAGATTGGTAAGCATGGGTATGCACGGTTAATCCACAGATCCTAGGAATAAACACGGCTGAGATTGGCTCTCTTTGGCTCCCAAAGATGAGGATTAAAAGCACATAAGGAAACCGCAGCCACAACATTGTTAATATTACAGCAGCAGCGAGAGAACAGGTTTTTGTTTTCACAGAGGAAAAGGCAAATGTTGCTTTAAAAACTTTTTTCCATAGTTGGGGCTGGAGAGATGGCTCAGTGGTTAAGAGCACTGGCTGCTCTTCCAGAGGTCCTAAGTTCAATTCCCACCAACCACATAGTGGCTCACAACCATCTATAGTGGGATCTGATGCCCTCTTCTGACACAAAGGCATACATGCAGATAGAGCACTCACATGCATAAAATAAATAAATATTTAAAGAACATTTTTCCATAGTTAAGAGCACCAGGCATGTGATTAATATAAGGACGGTCACAACACGCAAACTTCTAAGAGCAAGGAGAGATGATGTTCCCCTTCCCTCTCGCAAAGACCAGAGCTTTGGTTGCACCCTCTGTGATCTTCTCTAGAGACCTTCAAAGTGTGCATCATAGGTTTCCATGCCTACCAACTTAACATCACACAGTAACCACAAGCAGCTATGCCAGGGAGCCTGTGTGTGTTCAACTTGTACAGAAAACCATTTTCTTGACAACATGATACAGAACGGCAAGTGGACAGGAAAGTGGAGAACCAGAAGAGACACTAGCTGCCACCCAGCTCAGGCTAGTTCACTAGCCCACACCAAGGAGTCAGGCGAAGGGCTAGCATATTCTCTAATTTCTCAAAGAAAAACTAGAAACTAGCATTTTCATTTGAATTCACCTAACTTTTAAATATTGACTACGAACATTTGTAAACACTTTGTGAGCCTAAGGAAACCCATCTGTGAATTTATCTGGCGCCACAGCCACCAGCTCCAGCCTTGAGCTATGTGGTGGGCAGTCTTCTGTGGCTTTTTTGAGGTGAGTTCTGGGAATCAAACTCGGGTCCTCATGCTTTGGAAGCAGAAACTTCAGTGACCTCTTATTTTTTTTATTGTTGTTAAATGTATATATGAACACACATATATAATCTTAAATAGAACCTGCTCAATCTGAAAAATGTTACTCAAAGCAAGGCTTTTGTACTCTAAGGTAAACTATGTGCCTGACTTATCTTTAAGTCCCTGTAATTTCTAATAAACAGTAAGCCCTAGGTTAAATGTTTGTTGAATTGGTTTGAAAGCAGAAATCTAGAAACAGGAGAGATGGTTCTGCAGTTACAAGTGTTGACGGCTCTGTGAAGCACTCAGAGTGGCTCACAACCGCCTGCAACTCCAGCTTCAAGGCTCGGCACCCTCTTCCAGTCTCTGCTAGCACCCACATGAACATGCACGCAGACACACACAGGCAAGCAGGCACACTTGCACACGTGCGCACACAGAAATAAGAATAAGTCTTTAAGTAGGAATGTGCAATCCACTTAAAAGGCATTCTCCTAAAGGCTCGTGAAGAAGCACCGCTGATGAGCCTAATGGTCTGCAGAAGAATGAAACTAAGACGAATTCAAATGCTAAGTGTTTGTGCTCAACAACAGATTGGAGCCCATTCACCAGCTCACAGAGATAAAAAAAGCTTACGCATTCTTTTCAGTGAACTTATTCAGAAGACCTCACAATTCAAAAATAATTATCATGAATTAATTTGCTAGGTTTGCATTTCTACTTGAAAGTTCAATGTGCAGTGCTGGTTTGGGCGAGAAGCTCCAAGAGGAAACTGAACACATGTTGAGAAGATATGCTGTTTTGTGTGGAAGAAGCATCAGTTACTTCTTTTCAGCAACCATGACACTCCTGATCTGTTCCTGCATTCAGTGGGAAGGCCAGGAGCAGTTTTCTCTTTTCTTTGTAAAAAAAAAAAAGTGTTGTTTCCCATAAAACTGCACCATCTCAGCCCACGCCAGCACAGTTGTATGACGTCAGCCCACACCGGCACAGTTGTATGGTCCCAGCCCGCACCGGCACAGCTGTACACTGGTTTCTCCATTTCATTATGGCTCAGAGATGACTTTACCTGAACCATAATGTGGGCTCTGGAAGAAAAATGTGACTTAGATGATGAAAATAAAATCTAGCAAAAATCTAGCTTCTGCCTCAAGGGGTCAGGCATAGCTCCCTCCCTACTCTTAGAAACTTAACCTAGGGAAGCTGAGATAGCTCCCAAGGTGCCACCAGTTATTAAACTGTTTCTTCAGGAATCTTAACAGAGTTTCTTTAGCTAAGGTAACTTCAGTTAGCAATAGTATCTTTTAGAATGGACTTACTGATAAATTACTGATACTTAAATTTTTTGAAAGACAAAAGAAAACCCTACAACCATAGAACTGTGTGAAAAATGATTTGCTTAGACTTTTCCAAAGCTGAAAGAGAGATGGCAAAATCAGCCCCTAACACACACACATGCACGCACAGGCGCACACGCGCACACACATACACACATACCACTTTCTCTCCATACCACCACCCAAGCCCAAACCAGCCCTTTGGAACTGGAATGCAGAGGAGCAGGAAGGAAGTTCACTGTGTCGAGCCCTGCTCTTCTCTGTCCGCTACACTCTCTGCACTTCGCAGAAGTTTGGAGCGAGCCATCCACACCTATTTCAAAGCTGTCAGAGGACAGAGATTATTATCACAGGAAAGCTTCGTTCTTGCTATTAAAGGACCTGGAAAAACGTGACAGGTAAGAGGCACATGACCGGTTCTGTTCACATCTAGGCCCAAAAGATGAAAGGCTGGAAGGACTGATGAATACTATTAACTTTTCTTCCTTCTTCCTAATCATGACTGTAAGTTACCTTACATCATGATGAAATGATATTATTAAAATAAGTCGCTTCTCAACTGCCCCATTTCTCAATTTAGAAAATTCCAAACTGAAAGTTAAATGGGTAGAAAGTAGACATAACCAGCCAGGCAGTGGTGGTGCACACCTTTAATCCTAGTACTCAGGAGGCAGAAGCAGGTGGATCTCTGTGAGTTCAAGGCCAGCCTGGGCTACAAGAGCTAGTTCCAGGACAGGCTCCAAAGCTACAAAGAAACCCTGTCTTGAAAAAACAAACAAAACAAAACAAAAAAAGTAGACATAACCAAAAGAAAATACACACTGCTGGAAAAACTGAAAATCTTCAGTTGTACTCACAGAAGAGCAGCTGGGACAAACCTCTCCAGCTGAGATCAGAAAGCATGTGTGGTAATGTTTGCAGGCATTAACCTGAGCAATCTGTGCTCCTGGGTTAAACACAGCTTATCCTTCAGCCAGGCATGGAGCTGCAGGCCTTTAGTCCCAGCACTTGGGAGGCAGAAACAGGAAGATCTCTGTAAGTTTGAGGCCAGCCTGTTCTGCAGAGCGAGTTCCAGGACAGCCAGGACTACTATAGAGAGAGACCCTGTCTCAACTCCCCCTCTCTCCTCAAATAAACAAACAAACAAAAATAAATAACATACCTTATTGCTCTGACTCTCGAGTCTTGGAGAAAGACTGAAGACCGTTGGTGAGAGCACAGAGAATTCCTGAAGTTTCGTGTCAATCTGAGCAAGCTTCTGAGACTCCGTGGCTGCAAGGGTGTAGCCTTCTCCCGGGACCAGCCAACCACACTGGTCACCCTAAAAGGAAACCAATGTGACCAGGTCATTCCCACACGACATTTGCTTCAAAACATACTTCTCAGAGCTCTCCATCAGAGCCCAGGCTTATAAGCACACCACCAACCCTGGGTAGTAAAAGGTAGGAAAGCTATGATTGCATTCTCTTCTCAGTCTGTGTGAAGTGTCTTCAGAGGGCCTCTTTGGGCGCCCTCAGCCCCATATGATTCTCGTTCATATAATCACTATTCTACTTAAAAATTACAAACACACAAAAAATAAAACTATGACATGATGGGAAGAAATCGGCTTTAACTGATAATAAATACAATATTTTTAAACTTTATCCCAATGAAGCAAAATAATTTGACCTTAGCTAGTCTCCATGCCCAAATAAGTTTAGCCCAAAATCTTTGTGTATAGCAAACTATAGCTAGCTTAAGATATAAACCAGTTATAACCTAACAGTATGCTATTGTAGCCAAGTAACTGAGTCTCAGCCAATCACGGCAGTTGCTGAGATGGCTGAGTGGTTAAGAGCTGGCCCTGCTTCTGCAAAAGAACCAAGCACTGATCCTAGCACCCACATCAGGTAGCTCACAACTGCCCATAACTCCACCTCCAGATCTGACACCCCGCTTTGGCCTCTGTGGGCACATACACGTGAACAGCATGCATGCATGCTCATAAATAAAGACACAACTTTAAAAATTAAGATTCAATTATAGCATCCATTCAAAATTGCCACACTGAATGTTTATAGGGCATGATTATGTATCGGGCACAGGTGAGCCCATCTGAATGGGCACAAAGAGCTGCATCCGGGACTTGTCCGACTCAGGGCTGCAAAGGTGGAACAAAGTGTGAAGAGTGGTGTTCAACTGTGGTTTCTGCACCCAGAAAACTGACCTAAGGGCTGTGACTATGTCATGTTATTTGCAGAAAGGAGTGGGGGGAGAGAAAACCAACCCTCCCACAAACCTAGGCCGGTCAAGATGTAAAATTTTAGGAATTTCTTAGTTGCTGTGACGAAACAACATGACCAAAAACCAAGTTCTGATGGAAAGGGTTTTTTTCGGCTTACACTTCCAAACATTGCTGTTCATCACCGAAGGAAGTCAGGACAGTAACTCAAACAGGGCAGGATCCTGGAGGCAGGAGCTGATGCAGAGGCCATGGAGGATGCTGCTTACTGACTTGCTTCTCTTGGCTTGCTCAGCCTGCTTTCTTATAGAACCCAGGACCACCAGCACAGAGGTGGCACCACCCACGGGCTGGGCCCTCCCCCATTGATCACTAACTGAGAAAAACCCCTTATAACTGAATCTCATGGAGGCCTCTCTCCTCAACTGAGGCTCCTTCCTCTATGATGACGCTAGCTTGTGTCAAGTTGACACACAAACCCAACCAGGACAAGGAACTACTTCTGAAGTTGACAGATATAACAATACCAGGTCAGAAATAGGACTGGATTCCCAAATAATGTGTGGGGAAAAGAGTTAGTGAATAAAAAGATCAAATATGATTATTAAAATCCATAATTTTTTTTTTTT
>NW_004949096.1:26746426-26752628 GCF_000317375.1 Microtus ochrogaster
AAAAAAATAAAATAAAGTCAGGAAATGTTCCAAATATTCTCAGTGGTCATTCCAAATAACAACAAAAGATAGCTAAAAATAATAAAAACATTGCTTAAATTGATATTATGTGTTTAAAATATGTGAGGGATAAAACATAAATACTAACTAAGCCAATAAGCCAAGCAATATTAATCACAAAAGTTCACTGTCAAAGCAATGCAAGCACAGCTAGAGAGAGAGGTACGTATACTGACCACCTCCACAGGAAGTGGCTCGCCCAGCTGCACAGTTAATAACTAACAATGAAACCTGGGTGTCTAATTCTGCTTCCTAAGTTTTTGTTAGTAAACTAAGATATTTATCCTAATGAGCAAAACTGAAGTAACCTCAGATTTTGGTGGCGCTTAGCAGTGCGCTTCATCTGCCCCACGCTCCAGCCTCCATTACTGCACCCAGCAGCCACTGGGCCTTCAGAGGTTGTAATCTGTGAGGTTCTGATGTTTGCTTTGGATTTGGGGTGGAGGAAGGGCTATTATGTTTGTTCACATACAATTTTTTCCAAGAAATTAATTGGTGACATTTAAAACACATGCTTCCCATTTAAAAGTCTGATATTCTAGCTTCTCTCAAAACATTTGCAGGATCCTGGCAGCCGGGGGTAGTCACAGAGCTGAGGCCTATGTTATCTGGCACAGCCTCCCTGTGACCACAGCGATCACTGCATATGGACTGCTCTAGAACCGCCAGTCAACGCTGCCCTGTGCGCCTGTACATCCTGGTCTCCCACTTGGCTGCAGGCCATCTGACACAAACAGATGCAGCAAGGGGATACAGGCAGGGCCAAGATGCTCTGGTCCTGTCAAATCCTTATTCAGTCAGAGGAAATAAAAGTCAGACCAGAATGCCAAGTGTTTCAGGGAGCACGAAGAGCATGTTTCTTTGAGGGAATAACTTGGAAAACATTAGGGTTTTAATGCAGAGAATATCTTCTAAGGGGAAAAGTGTCAATTTGGGCTGAAAAGCTGATGGCGTAATAAAGATTAAGAAAGGTAAAGTCATTGACAGTCCGAGTTTACATACCTCAGAACTGGACAGGCCCGAGTCTGTGTCATCTAGGCCTTTGAGGAGCTCGTCCAGCCTTTTCTTCTCTCTGTCGATCATAACCACCAGGCTTCTGGGGCTCTTGGCCAACTACAGGATGTATTAGTAAGAAATGTAAGCAACAGTGCAGTGTGGAGTCCAGGGATAAAATGAGAACTCTACAAAATAGACACACTGAATTCCAAAACTGGAGAGATTGGGCATTTTGATTTGCTAGGTAATTTTATTTTATGACAAATCTTTTATAGATGACCATTCTCCAAGCAGGTATTTTCAGGACATGCAAGCCCTCTTTTATCTCTCTCTCTCTGTGTGTGTGTGTGTGTGTGTGTGTGTGTGTGTATGTGTGTGTGTCACGCGTGCTCTGGAACTCTTGTGTGCATCTGTCAGCTATAGCACATATGTGGAGGCCAGAAGACAACTTGAAGTGCCCTTTCTCTCATTGTGTGAGCCCAGGAAGAGAACTCAGGCTCGAGGCAAGCACCCTTTATTTACCCACTGAGTCATCTCACTGGTTCTGGGCAGGCCTCCTTATTAACCACAAAACAGGGTTTCTCTGTGTAGTCCTGACTGTCCTTGAACTCGCTCTTGTAGACCAGGCTGGACTAGAACTCACAAAGATCCTTCTGCCTCTGCCTCCAGAGTTTTGGGATTAAAGGTGTATGCCACCATTGCCCAGCCACCAAAAATCATTTATATATATATTATATATATATTATATATAATATATATATATATTAGTGTAAACTGTTTTAAGCTTCTTCTCCAGATATATAGATACAGATGATAGACAGACAGATGTATTGCTAAAGAAGATATGGATATACAGATGTAGAAGTAGAAAAACATTTGCCAAAACACCAAGAAGGACTCTTGGATACTTTCTGGTACCACACATCCACTTAGTGAAAGTGCTTTTAAATTTTTAGAATGTTGGGACCGGGCATACAGATCAGTTGGTAGGAGTAGCCTCCCAAGCATGAAGCCCTCGGTTCCATCTCTGGCACCTTACAAAGCTGGGCAGCCTGGTGTGTATTTATAATTTCAGCACTTGGGACGTTGAAGCAGAGGGATCAGAAGTTCAAGGTCATCCTCAACTACCCACCAAGTGTGAGGCCAGCCTGAGCTACGTGAGACCTTATATCAAAAATAAACTAATTTCTAGACTAACATAGAAGGCATTTAAATAAAGATTCCATTGCTGCTGTTGAAAGGAGAGAAGAGGACCTAAATTGAAGCTATTGTGTGCATCAGCAAGAACTCAGAAACGGAAAACTCCACTACTCTTGGAAACAAAACAGTACATCAAGATCCAATGGGCCAGCACAGACAAGGGTAGAGGAGGTTGGAGACAGTTCCCTGACGTTACACACGCATGGAGCACAGAAGACAGAGAGGCCGAGGCCAGCCTGGCAGTGGCAGACTGACTCAGGAACAAAGCTTCCTGGAATGGCAGGCCAGTTGTGAGAACTTCAGGCCTGAGCTGAGGAAACAGCTCTCTCTCTGCTACAATGTGGCTTCCCAGTGACTAGCTGTCCAAGTTGTTACTGTCGAACACCCCACAGACGTATCTTGTAGATTAATTAATTAGCATTCTGGGCTAATAAAGAAGTCCCTGTGCCCTTAACTCATCTGTGTGTACCTTAAAGACAAACCAAATCAGGTTACCTGAACTGTGGTGCACCAGGGATGGACCCCTGAATCAAGGATAGTGACCAAATGCTGGGGGATCAGGGGAGGATAGGGGAGGTGCTGAAGGGGATCAGTAGGTGGGGCCAGAGGGGTAGATTACCAGCTGGCCTCTCTAAGTCAGCCTTGCTGCTCTGCCAGGAACGTTTTCACTCCAAGTTCTAAATGCAGGAGCTACAATATCAAGTCTCATAAGGAGAATGAGTTGATAAATAAATATTGGCTTGGTGTGGGAGACTTGTCTGTATTCTGTCAATCATGTTTTAAATAAATGCTGATTGGCCAGGCAGGAAGTATAGGCAGGAAAACCAGACATGAAGAAGAGGTGGAGCAAGGAGAACAGGAGTATTCTGGGAAGCAGGAAGGCCCTCCGCAGTCCTGCCCAGACCACAGAAGAAGCAGGATGTATCTGCCTGGCTGAGAAAGGTACTGAGCCATGTGGCTACCATAGATAAGAAAAATTGGGTTAATATAAGCTAGAAGAGCTAGGAAGTAGCCTGAGCTAATGGATCAATCAATTTTGTAACTTATGGAGACCTCTGTGTGATTTTCTTTGGGGGTTTGCCAGCTGTGTGGTACCAGGTGGGACAGAAACCCCATCAAGCAGGCCCCCTCATGTTACACTGGCATGCATACTTTATTGATGTACAAATTAAAATCTGGAGGAAAGTACTGTTCAAACCCTTTTCCGACTATCCTTAGTGATCAAGTAAAGCCTAGCTGCAGCTAGCTGTTTTGAAAGAGACAGAATAGGATAGAAGGAGACGGGGGGGGGGGGGGGGGGCAGGGCAAGATGGGAGACGTGATGTAATTAGACTAGAAAGCCTGTATGGGCATGTGCACCATGTATGCACACGTGAGACAACAAATAAATTACACACCATGACCCTTTCAGCCCCGGCTTACTCCCACATCGTCTCTCAAATCATGAGATACCTACCTCAATGTTTCGCTTAATAAAGTCTTGGCTGAGTTTACTCCTAAGCTCAATCTTTTCTGTACTTGGAAAGAGTTTCTTTTCTGTTTTGATCAATGGCACATCACAGGTAAAATCTAGTATTGGAAGAGTTAAAAGTGATTTCATAATTACAATTGTGAATCATACAAAAATTCATTTAAGTTTATGTTAAAATATATCTTAAAAACATAAATAGAAGAAATAATTTTTAAATTCTTGACCCAGAAACAGAGTATGGACTTTTTCTTTGTTTTAGATTTATTTTCTCCCCATCCTCCTTAAGCCAGATTTCTATCTGTGGCAGCCTACTTTTTAAAATAATTTTGCAATTAAAATACAATTATATCATTTCCCTCCTTCTCTTTCCTATCTCCAACCCCTACCACCACCACTACCAGGTACCTAACTTGCTCTCTGTATCTCCCAAATCATGGTCTCTTTTCCTTTAATTGTTGAGACATATATATTATACAGATACACAAACATTTAAATGCAATCTGCTCAGTCTGCATAAAGTTACTTGTATGATATGATTTGAGGACTGACCACTTGGTATTAGACAACCAATTGGGAGGCTCTTTTCTGCAGAGAACAATCTCCCCCTTTCTCACAACCAATCAAAATACAGAGAACAAACAATGGTGGAGCGTCCAGCCCCAATGATACATCTAAAGACAACTCCTGCACCTAAGGCTCAGAGCACATTAGGGAAGAGGAAATCCTCTCTGTGTTTGAAAAAGGTTTCCTTTCTGTTTTGATCAATGTATCATTTCTTTCCCTCCTCACAGGTAAAATCTAGCATTGAAAAAATTAAAAGTGATCATGTAATCACAATTGTGAAAAAAAAATGCTGTAAGAGCCAGAGGAACAGGTAGTCTGCTACCTACTTTTTAAAAACTATCATGCAAAATTTCAAATATCCAGTAATCAGATGCAATAATGAAGTTTCAATCAGTGACTTCACCATGGATCAACTCACAAAGGATTATTTGCCACATATGTTCGTAGAGCTGTGACTGAGCCTAGTACCTTCCAAGTCCTAGGCGAGCTCTCTGCCATTGAGCTCAGCCTAAGCCCTTGTGCTGACCCTAAACTCTAGCTCCTTCTTCTTCTTCATCCATTTACTCTAAATTGTACCAAGTTCCCTATTTCCGTATACAGCCAACATCCTCTTGTGACAACTATATAATCACACAAATTAAACATACCCATCTTCATATTCGGCATGCAATTTTCATAATTTTCTGGAGAAATCTGAGTATGAAACACTGAGAAAAAGTCGTCTTCAAACTCACAGTGTGAAGGCTCTACTGATACAAAAAGAGAGAAAAAGATCATTCAACATCCACAAAGTAAGATAATCTACACAGTGGACACCTCTCTACTATCCCTCAGTCCGCTCCACACACCACAACTGCTTCTGGAAAAGTCAGTGTGGCTCCCAAGTTGACATGGCAGTCATCATCACATGAGCCCTGGAAACAAACTGCAGAGGACGGCCAGACAGCACTTCCTAGACACAGGAGAACATGCTAGAGCATTCTCTGTTGGTGACCCAGGCAGATCCCCGCAATTGTGACACAGGCAATATGCACAGTAGGTAACAGAATTATGTTTTCCTCTTTATTTTAGGCCTCCAAGTTGAAGGTTTTAAAGCTATAGTCAGCCATTAGCAGAATGCCTTTGAGCTGGGCAGGATGGCAAAAAAAATACCTGCAATTTCAGCAATAGGGAGAAAACTCAAGAGGTCCAGGAATTCAGAGCAAATCCAAGGCCAGTCTGGGCCACATAAAACAAAGCCTGCAAGATGGCTCCATGGGCCAAGGCACTTGCACGAGCCTTAAGACCTGAGCTCCATCCCAAGTAAAGGTGGAGGGAGAGAACCAACTCCACAAAGTCCTCTGATCTCTACACATGTGCGATGCAGGTACTCCCACCTACCTGCACACACACACAGAGAGAGAGAGAGAGAGAGAGAGAGAGAGGGAGAGAGAGAGAGTTTTTAATTTAAAAGAGAGAGTATATTTGGGAGACTCATGGAAGTTAGAAACTTCCATGTTAGCTAAGCTCCATGCAGAAGAAAGGACACTGCAATGTTAAACATTTTTTTTCTTTAGCAGTGATTTTTTTATGTTTTCATATTAACTAATTTGATCATAATGTATCTTTGTCCTGGCCAGCTTTACATCAACTTGACACAAGCTAGAGAGTCATTGGAGAAGAGGGAATCTCAGTTGAGAAAATGTCTCCCTTAAGGTTGCTTACAGACAAGTACATGGGAAGGCCCAACTCACTGTGGCTGATACCATCCTTTGCATGTGGTCCTGGTTCTATAAGAAAGCCTTCTGAGAAAGCCATGAGGAGCAAGGCAGTAATCATCACCCCTCCATGGCTTCTGCATCAGTTCCTGCCTCCAGCACCCGTTCTGCTTGACCACCTGTCTCCCTTCATTGGTGTGATGTGACCCCCTGT
>NW_004949096.1:26753316-26771075 GCF_000317375.1 Microtus ochrogaster
CTGTCCCCTTCACTGGTGTGATGTGACCACCTGTCTCAAAGTTCTGCTGCTGTAACTTCTCACAGTGAGGACTGCAGCAGAGAACTGGGAACTAATTCTTTCTCCCCTAAATTGCTTTTTGTCAGGATATTTTATCACAGCAACAAAAATGCAGCTAGAAGAGATATGGATCAATAGAATGAAATATTATTCACAACAAACAAAAGACTACCGTGTCAGCAAAAGGCATGAGTATGTACTTCTGAGTGAAAGAATGAAGACAGGAAAGGTTTTCACTGAAAATTCCAATTATACAACATTCTTGAAAGTGTATTAAATAAAGTAAGACTTAGTGGCAGCTAGAAGGTTGGGGAAGAAAGGAGAGCTGAATGAGGGTTCACACATGAGTTCTTTTAGGGCAATTAAACTATTCTAGATCACTCAGTAATTGTGAATGCATGGCACTGTGTCTTTTTAAAAAGCATTTACCACCAGAACATAAAGAGCGAAAATCAACGTTCGTAGATCTTTTGAAAAACTCACTAAGAGACTGAGGAATCCTGCATATGAAATGCAGAAATGTGGCGAGACCATCCAGATGTACAGCAAATGCGGAGTGCAAGCTTGTGAAATAGAAACAGATGAAAAGGTGCCCAAACTCTCTCTCTCTGAAAAATGGGGCCTGAAAGACCAAAGGCAACAGGAACTAAACATGAGGACTACATTGCAGGTGACCAAAGTGTCTTCTATGGGTTAGCAACACTGTCTGTGTGCCGTGCAAATGAGGAGTTAAGTAAGGAGATGGCAGAGGGTGAAAGAAGGCTAGAACATGACAGATAAGCAAGAGGGTTAGGCCACAGGGTCCACGTGGGGCGGTGGAGTACAGGCAGACACATGAGTGTGTGCAAACTCAATTTTGGGTCATACAGAGAAGGTTACATATAGGCACACTTACAGACATGTCCATAAGGGGTTAGTACAGGCACACACATTTCTTTTCCTAGTGGAAATTGCACCTGGCTTCCAGATGCTGATGTTAAATGCCACTCTCCAGTAACAGGAATCAGGGCTCCTTGGAGACAAGCCTGATTCAAAGCTTGGGTTGGAAATATAGAAGAAATCAAAACGAGAAGATATGCCTGGCAAGAGACACAGAACAAATCCCACAGTGACAGAAATGAGGCAAAGGGAGGCAGGTACCAGCTAAGAGACCATCGCGTGGCCAAAATGAGAAAGTGGAGTCAACCCAATAAAGTTCACTGAAATCTACCTCAAAGTATAAAACCAAAACCCACTTTTATCAGTCTAATGCTGATACAGATGTGCGTGAGTAAAAGAGAAACAGATCCATCTCCCCTGCAGAATAACATGGACCATGTAGGCCCATGGGCTGCCCGCAGTGAGGCAAAGCAAGGCTCCCCACTCCTCAGATGGAGACTATGCAGAGTTTCTTCCTCATAAAAGCAACAGTTGGCCAGAGGGAGAGGAAGTGACTTTACAAAAACAGAAAACTCAGACCAACACTGCCTTAGCCAGGGAGGGATGTGAGCATCGACAGCGCGGTCAGTACGCAAGCTAACCCCGTGATGTAATGAAAATGGCACGCTAACCCTGCCATCCTCGCCATCCTTCTCCCAAGAGTGTGCAATTCAGTCTGATCATGGGAATATCATGAGCTCAACTCCAACTGGTGGATAAGCTACAAAATGCCAGACCAGTGTGCTTCAGCACTGCCAAGATCATCTCAAACAGGAAGCAGGAGAAGTGTCACAACTAGAAGCTGACGAAGGAGGCTAATGTAACGCGTGGAATCCTGGGACAGGAAAAGAAAATTAGGTAAAAACTAAAGAAATGTGAATAAAGTGGATAGAGTTGGACTCTTCTTAATAAGATCATACCAAGCCTGGTTCACTTCAAACATACCACACTCACGAAAGGTATCCCTGAAGGGGTGGTGTAGACAGAAAAAAAAAAATCTCTGTACCATCCTTGTAATTTTTCTGCCAATTTGGAGCTATGCTAAAATTAAAAGGCTTATTTTTTCTTAATTCCCTCTTATTTTTTTCAAGTAGGGAAAACCAAGAACAAAATTAGACATAGTGAGAAGACACACAAAACGGAAAATGACTAATAAGATACTGATCTGAGATGCTGCGTTAGTGGGGCTTTTCTTATTGTGTACGTGGAGACTTTAAGTCTAGAGTGAGGGAGTCCTGCCCAAACTGACTCCAGAAGAACCAGCAAATGGGAGGACAGTGGGCATGAGAGGTGTCAGGAAGAGTCAGAGAACCAGCAAACAGGGGGACGGGACGGTGAGCATGAGAGACACTGGGGAGAGTCAGAGAACCAGCAAACAAGAGGACGGTGGACATGACAGATGCCGAGAAGGAAACAGTCAGAGAATGCTTCTAAGATGATCTGAGCCAGACGGGTTTCCCAGTGAAATTGTTCAGACTTTCAGGGAACAGATAATCCCCATGTTATGTAAACTATTTCAAAGCATAGAAATAAATGGGTGGCCATGACCACTCATTTTCTGAAGCTGACATAACAAAGCACATATACCCCCTATTCGCACTCCCACCCTCAAACTACAACATCTGTGCAAGCACATGCAAATGCTCACACACGTACACACACACACTACTCCAACTCCCACCCTCACACTACAACATCCGTGCATGCACATACAAATGCTCACACACGTACACACACACAACCTAATCCTGCCGCATTTTGTTTCTACTTGTTTACTTATTTGTTTGTTTATGTGCATAGATGTGTATATATGCTGGGCATGCTCAAGTCACAGTGCACATGTGGCTGTCAGGGGACAACTTAAGGGAGCTCGTTCTCTCCTTCAGCCATGCAGGCACTGAGACGGAACTCGGTTTATCAGGCTTGGCGGCCAGTACCTCAACCCACTGAGCCATCTCTCTGCCTCTAATCCTGCTTTATAGAAACAAAACTTCTGAATAAATCTGAGTAAATTCAATCATTCAAATCGGTACCAACTAAAATAATAATCTTCCACAAGCAAGAAGGGTTGACCTAGGAGTAAAAGATAGATTCATTGTTTAAATCTGTTAATTTAAAAATGTTAATTTTATCAAGAAAGAAATCCATAATAATTTAATTAGGTGTTGAAATTGGTTGAATAATCTTCAACACTAAACCTATGGTTAGTGTTGAGAATGAGAACAATTATTGAAGAAGACAAAAAAGTAACATTTTTTTCTGGTTGATATGTTTAAAATTAACAAAATCCAAGGCATACAACTAAAGATAATCAGAATGAATAGCATTATATAATTAATTACAAAATATTATGCAACCAAGTATAATTAAAAATTACAATATAGTTAATCATAAATTTATAAAAACTCTTTTCTCCATATCACTTAGACCTTGGGGAAATATGCCAAAGTAGTCCCCAATTGAGGTAGCAATAGCAAAGAGCTCTACAAAATCAATAAATCTGCTAATAAATATGTGAAACCTGCCAATTCCCTGGTACACGAAAGAGCCTATGTTAGACACCATATTCTTTTTACTATTGTCTAGCAATCACGAAAATGCTAACTATAACCCAATCTATTGAGTATTCATTCCCTGTAGTAAGGGATACAAGCTGCCTCGTTGTAAGGATGCATATGTATTCTACAGTGGAATTCGTGGAATTCATGAGAAACTTAAGAAGTCTGTCAAAGGTGAGCAGGGAACTAAGATCTCCCAGGAAGCGCTGTGAGAGATTTTAGGAGCTGCCTCAGGCTCCTCCTTGGAGCCTTCAGATGGCCATCAGCTTGTGACAGGAGGAAACCTCGTCAGAACCGCCCAGCCACACTTCTCCAAATGGATGAAATTCCAAGAGAAGATTTGCTTGTTTTTTAATATACCAGGTTATGAGGTTAATTTGTTATACACAACAGGTAAACTCATACAATTATACCACAGGGAAATAAGGATAGCAGGAAGAGAGAGAGAGAGAGAGAGAGAGAGAGAGAGAGAGAGAGTGTGTGTGTGTAAAACTAAATGGTGCAGGAGAGAAATGCTGAAGACTAGACTACTAAGAGAAGAAAAAGCGAGCTGCTGCCGGGCAGAACGGAGTCTCCTCTGAGCCGGGCAGAACGGAGTCTCCTCTGAGGAGCTGTTACTCAGGGAAGACCTCTAGGAATCAGGCGGCACTAACTGTAGGTGCATAATTTAAATTCAAGCCAAACTAGGTCCCCTGCTAAGAGCTTTGGGCCTTTAAGAACAGGTTGTGACTAGATGCTGCCACCCAGTGGCTGATGTACAAATATTTGGCACTTCTGTGGTCACAGCAAGGGAAGACCCTACTTTCCTAAGGACACAGACACTCTCTGTGGTTAGACACCAGTGTGCCAGCTAGTTTTATGCCCACTTGACATAAGCTAGGAAGAAGGAAATCCTAACTGAGAATGCCTCCGTCACTCGGCCTACTTTCGCATTCTGAGCTCTATTACACTGCCCAACTGCCCCCCTCAGTGTTGCCTTTCCCCTTCTCCTGGGCCTTTTTCTAGTTCCCTGACCTCTGCACACACTCACTCCCACATAAACACACACATATAAAAAGTAGGATCTAGGATCAGCATAGGAACAAGGAAGTGTACTCTTTGTCTTTCTGAGACTGGGCGACCTCCCTGGAAATCAGCTCCTTTCTGGAAAACTTCACTTTTTTTTACTGCTCAATAAAACCCCACTGTGTGCATAAACTGCATTTTCATTATATGTTCACCTTTTGATGGACAGCCAGACTGATTCCTTTTCTTGTTGTCATTAGAGCCGCAGAAAACGCAAGTGTGTGTGTATTTCTACGTAAGAACAGGAGTCTTTGGGGCAGACGTCCAGGAGTGGTGTCGCTGGGCTATAGGGCAGTCCTGGTTGGACTTTCTGAGGCACTTCCACCCTGATTCCACAGTGGCTTCACCAGTTTATACCCAGACCAGTGGGGAAGAGTTCCTCCTTCCCCACATCCTCCCCAGTACCTGTCATTTGCTTTCTCTAGGACAGTCACTCTGAGAGTGTGTGAGACAGAATACCTAAGTCATTTTCATGGATATTTCTGCAGTGATTAAGGATGCTGAACACTTTAACAAATATTTACTAGTCATTTGTACTTCTCCTTTTGAGAATATCTGTCCTGCCCCCCCCCAAAAAAAGTGTCTCCTGGTCTGCAGGCTCTCTGTTCTGTTCAGTTTGTAGTTAGTTCCTTTCATTGTGTCAAAGATTTTAATTTATTTGAATATATATTTGTTCATTTCTCATGTGCATGTATGTGCATGTGTGTGGTATTGTGTGGTGTGGGGAGATCAGAGGACAACTTGCAGGATCGGTTCTCTCCACCTACCAAGAGGGTTCTGGAGCTTGAACCCAGGTCTTCAGGCTTGGATGCAAGTGCCTTTACCCACGGAGCCATCTCATTGGCCCATCAAGTGTTTTTAGTTTCTCAAAATCCCATTGTCAATTCTTGGGTCTATTTTCTATGGTATTGGGTTCCATTCAGAACACTCCTTCAATGCCTGTATCCTAAAGTGTCCCTAGCAGTTGCAGTGCTGTGGGTTTAAACTAGGGACTTGGATCTGCTTTGAATTGATTTTTGTGTGGGATGAGAGACATGGGTCTAGTCTCATTCTTCTGCAGATGGCTATCATGTTTTGCCAGGATTAGTCATTTAACAGGCTGTCCTTTTTCCAGCGTATGTTTTATCACTTTCATTAAAACCAGCAGAGACTTGGGAAAGTTCACTGACAAAGAAATCCCTCAATCTAGATGGGGCAATGCAGACGGAGCACCCAGACTCTTAGGAGAAAAGTCTGGTGCACAATAGTAATGAGCATACCTAAAGCTTTAAGCAGGAACATCAAAGTGCCATATCTTTAAATGCTATTTCATCACAGAAAAGGCAATATGCATGCTGGGAGAGATATATTCAGCAGAAACACTGACAACAATAAAAGAAATTCTTGACTGGAAAAAAAAAAAACAATCATTCAAGGTTCTGAGCTCTCAGTGCTGGACCCAGAAAGGAGCAAGTGTGAAGAGACTTTCTCCCTCAAACCACACCTCCACCAGAACTCTTGCAGGAGCCTGAATCAGGCATTTGGGTTCTGATATGTTAAACCCAGCCTTCTCACAGAACTCAGAGGCCCTGCTTAGAGCAGCCCTACCTACACAAAACTGGAGTATCACCTATGTGACGTGTGGAACAGGAGTCTGAAACAATCCTGCTGTAAAAGAAGGGAGGAAAGGAGGAAGGATAGGAGAGACAGGGAAACAAAAAAAAAATCAAAGTAAGAAAGAAGCAAACTAGCTGGCCTCTAAAGGTAGGGCTGTGAGATAACAAGAAATAGGCAAACCAGCAATAGATTTTTACAAAGGGGTGCCACAGGACTGAGAGATCTCTGGTGAGACCTTGCTGTACACTTAAAAGATTTGCCACTCAAATTTGTTTAATAAAATGCTGATTGGCCAGTAGCCAGGCAGGAAGTATCGGTGGGGTGACCAAACTAACAATGATGGGAGTCAGAGGAGTCTCTCCAGCCAGACACAGAGGGAGCAGGAGATGAATGTGTTATACTAATAAAGGTACCACCATGTGGCAAAGTGTAAATAAGAATATGGGTTAACTTAAAGCGTAAGAGCTAGTTAGGAATAAGCCTCAGCTATTGGCTGAGCATTTATAATTCATATTCAACCTCTGAGTTGGTTATTTGAGAACTGGTGGCGGGAAAGAAACATCTGCTTACAAGACCTCAGCAGGGAGAGGACTGAGGTTATGAAGTAGCATCTAGAGGATCTAAGAGGACAGGAAATGAATGCAAAGACACCCAGGCTGGCTTCAGTGTTTCCTCTGCCCTCTCCCTCTCTCCCCTGTAGATAGATACAACCCTGAAAACACTAAAACAGACCTACCCTCAGACACTTCCCTCCAGTCCTATCTAATGTGATCATCTCTTCCTCTGAAATGCGCCAACTCACAGAGAAAAGGGGCAGCACAGGCCAATCTGGGATAAGAGGGCTTAGCGGCCTCCCTCTGCTTACCAGCTGTTCCTGCAGATTCCGAAGTCAAACACAAAAACTTTTTCGTATTTTCCAACTCCTCGTCATTTTCCAAGTCTTCAGTACTTTTTGCAGACTGATGGAAGAAGAGTTTAAGTTTAAATATGAAAAAGAAAGGTAAAAATACCTGTCCGTTCTTATTTCAACCCAGTTCTCAATTGGGTATGTACACGGAGGGGTCATTCATTTGCATTCCTTTGCATAGGAAATCTGCTACAATTTCCTGTTTCTCCAAAATTCCAGAAAAGAACTTACATACAGCCCGGCGGTGGTGGCGCACGCCTTTAATCCCAGCACTCGGGAGGCAGAGGCAGGCGGATCTCTGTGAGTTCGAGGCCAGCCTGGTCTAGAAGAGCTAGTTCCAGGACAGGCACCAAAAACTTCAGAGAAACCCTGTCTCGAAAATCAAAAAAAAAAAAAAACCAAGAACTTACATACATAGTGTTATAGTTTAAAGTATCTTCATATATGTGTATATGTGTGTGTGTCTATATAGAGAGATGCATAGGTACATACAAATATATATTGAGTTACGTGTGTGTGTGTGTGTGTGTGTGTGTGTGTATTGAGTTATCCACAGGTATCCCACCAAACTGAAATTTCAAAATTGTCCTCATGTTTTATTATGCTTCTAATTGTAATTCTTAGTTTTATACAAATTAAAATTTGTTTTGTGTTTCAGCAGAAAACAGACTTACTTTTTCTGCTAAATTATATAAAATCATCCTCTTGCTTAAATTTGACAGCAGTTTCTCTGCCACCCAGGAGGCCCATAAACGTATCCCTGCTCACTCCATTCTGACTCTTACTGCTTAGGGAGCTTCCTCTGAGGTTAGCCTGTGGCAAGGATGGCTGTCAGCAAGGGCCGTATGCTACCACAGAATCCCTTTCTCACAGTTGCTCTCCTCTGAGTCAGTGGCTCTGAGACTGTGCCAACATTTGTTCATCCGCAACCTCTTGATGCTATGGAGAACAAGAGACCAGCGAAGGCCACATTAAGTTGAAATCAGGCTCCAGAAATGCGGCAACAGGGAGGCAAATGGAGCCCAGCCCAGGCTGAGGCCATTTGTAACTTCTCAGGAGAGTCTGGGCAGCAAGTTATGTAGAGAGCCCCGTGACTCGTTTGTCCCAAAGGGTTACTTAATCAACAACACCAATAATGACTTAATGTTTTGTGAGTGCTTGTCTATTTCTCTGCAAACTATAAACTCAAAGGAGAAAAAGCAGATATACATCTTTGATAAAAATCGTCATCACATCCCTTCCTACTCAGATGCTAGCAAGAGAGGTTTGCTGGGCTTGCCCACAGGTAATGAGTGTGTCAGAAGGCTGAAATGTCACAGATCAATTACCCTCTCTGGCTCCAGAAAATATCCATCCCAACACACACACACACACACACACACACACACACACACACACACACACACTGCAAACACTTTTGCGAAACATATCAATAAGGCAGAACCACATCACCACCACCACAGGCCACACTTTTCTTACTATTTGAGGAAACTGACTTACAGTTCTCATCTTGAGTTCTTCCCACAGCTTAATCCTCATTTCTGCACCTTGCTTTTTAACTTCCTTCTCTCTGCTTTGTCTTTTGGCCAGTATCTTATCCAGTCTGTGCATCTTACGAATAGCGTTTAGGAGCTGAGCATCTGGCTCTTCCAGCTTGGAATCATCTGCATTGTGTTAAAGGGAGAAATCGATGTGAGGTTTGATAAAACAGCAAAGCTTTGCTTTGATTTTACTTCTTGTTCTTTCGTTCAACCAATACCATTGGTCAATGGTAACACTCAATACATTTAGTATCAATACTGATGGCCAATGGTAACACCTAATACATTTAGTATCAAGTACAAACTTCATGGACAAAGTAAGTGACTTCTTGAGCGTCTTCTCATATAACCGTACGATCACACTGAGAGGCAGACATTTATCTCTGTTCTACAGTGGGACCGCAGGACTCTTTAAAGGGGTAGTAAGTTATGGCACTGGGCACAGAAGTGGTTCTCTTATGATTTTAAGTCTCAAGTTGTTTCTCCTCCATCCTGCGAGATTGTCT
The DNA here is from genome assembly GCF_000317375.1 of Microtus ochrogaster. Taxonomy (NCBI): domain Eukaryota; kingdom Metazoa; phylum Chordata; class Mammalia; order Rodentia; family Cricetidae; genus Microtus; species Microtus ochrogaster. The sequence goes on from NW_004949096.1 coordinate 26,762,447, forward strand.
ATATCCAAACCTGCAAAATCCAAAGTAAAGACTGAGACACGGATGCTCTTTTAAACTGTTTCAGACTAACTGAAAGAGGAGACAGGTACCAGAGAACTCCAGTAGAGGGCAGGTCACGCTGGGTAGGTATTCACACAGAGTGGGTAAACAAACTGATTCCATATCCACACACATGCCTTTTTCTGCTCTCTCTCTCTCTCTCTCTTTGGTTTTCTGAATGACATAAAGATGTTTGTGACAGCCGGGCGGTGGTGACGCACACCTTTAATCCCAGCACTTGGGAGGCAGAGGCAGGTGGATCTCTGTGAGTTCGAGACCAGACTGGTCTACAGAGCTAGTTCCAGGACAGGCTCCAAAGTCACAGAGATATCTTATTTGAAATGCAGGACTTTAGAGGTTTTCTCATTCAGGGCTTAACTGACAACGTAACAACTAATGATAATCACAGCACCTGTCATGGGTAGACTTGCCCAATGGGCACAATGCAAAGTGATTTACTCATATGCCCTGGCCAGTCTCATGCAGCCCAATGCATTCTCTCTTCCTTTTGATTAGTAAACTGAGGCAAATTTGTATCTGAATTACATGCATATTCAAAGTGTTCTAACTAGTAAACAAACAGTAAGCTCCACCCACATGTGTCTGACTCCGTAGTGTGAGCACTTAGCTACCAGCTACCCCCTGTGAAAACTGACAAACTCAAAATGGGCGCCAATGCTCCAGTACTAAGTCTTAGAACTCCCAGGTCAGATCATTTGAAAAGGAGCGTCATGCTAAGTGAGAACCCAGAGTCAGTGATGTTTGCCTATAACGTACATCTCTACCTTTTTAAGAGAAAAAGAGGGAAGACATCAAAAGAGAATATCAACCTAATAAAGAGGTTACTAAGATGATGCTGTTTGCAAACTCAAATATAATAGCTTCTAGTTTAATTCCCAGCTACCAGTCCTGGCATTCTCAGGCTCACGGTCCATAGTTAGTTCATATGCCAGGTCGTATTTTGAACAAACTCACACAATATGAAAAAATATATAAAGAGATGCTGGGCACAGCCAGTTAGCTAATTTCAGCAACCCCGTTAGCTGTGTAACAACTGCAGCCCCCTACAGTTTGGTGCCAGGGTCTGGACTGGCAGTTCAGCCTAAGCAGCTGACTCACCATTACTTCTGGATCATCACTCCCAGAGCGTTTTACCAGGGCAGGAGGCCAAAATGCAGGTGGCACCTCAGTGTGGGATTAAAATAGTGTTCACCTCCCAGGGTCTCTGCGAGAGTCTCGGAGACACCCACATCCCCAGAGGTCTGCAGCTCACAACTGAGAACTGCTGTTCTAACTCAGTCCGACCAGAATTAGTTCAATATCATGAGAAAAAGAGCTCCTAAGACATCAGGATCAGTCACCATCACTGGGAGTACCCTTAACGGGTACTCCTAAGACATCAGGATCAGTCACCATCACTGGGAGTATCCTTAACGGGTACTTAGAAATGGCCTAACACATCTCACTCTGCAACATTAGCCAGCAAAACTGACCCGTGAACCACGCCATGCAATACAGAAATACTCCCCCTTAATGAATGTAATATGAGCAAAATAATAATCTTATCAAGTAACATGTTTTGTTATATTTCTAAATGTATTCAAAGACTAAAAAACATGATTAATTTCTTACCAAAAGTATGTTTCCTTTTTGGCTTATTGCTTATACTTAGCTGAAAAAGTATAGTTCTAATATTTTAAATATAGTATCTGCGATTATCATCAGCCACTCACCCAGCGATCACCCCACCTGAAGGCTCGGGGACCATCGGTTGAGCCAAGTTGAGGTCTTCATCTGAGCCCTCTCTGGCTGGGTCTGTGTGCTCAGAGTCGTCTGCCCACTTACAGTCGTGACTATTTCTTCTTCCTTCCACACTACTGCTGGATGAGTGGTCCTCCTTATTAGAATTCAACTTGTTGACCATGTCAATCTGAAAATAATTTTCAACAAAAGAATTTCCAAATTACAATGCTCACACTCAGAGACACTTAAAAGGATAATATGTTTTCTTAAAACTTCACATATCGTAGCCTTTAGCATTAATGAAAGCCCTATGGAGATGTGTAAATACCCACACCAGCACTGGAGTTCTAGAAACGTTAACTTCACTGAAAATTAAATTGATACCATTGCCCCCCATCTTAAGTAATAATGGGGAAGAGTTGAGACTGGCCCCAAAGAGCCTTGTTCGGGAGACAGGAGCACTGCTCCCTGCTGTCCACAGCAGCAGCCCTGTCCCCTGGCCTGCTGCTGAGCAAGCTGAAGGACTCAGAAGCGGTTCTAAATTGTGAATGAGATCTGTTTCTAATGAGAGTCTTCTAATGAGACGCACATGCTGGGTGAATCTCACTCTCCTATTTTATTTCCACTCCCCTTTGCGCTTCAGCAAACTTCACTATGAAAACAGCAGTTTGGCCCCGCCATGCTTTCCTGAGAGAGGGCAAAAAGGGACATTCTCGGATGGGTCAAGAGAAATCAGTTGCAAACCTCCAAAATCCACCCAGGACAAAGGGAGGCACAGTGAGGTGAACACACCCAGGAAGAGCTGAGTTCTCAAAGAAACTCTCTCCACAGAGGGGAGCCGTCTACTCCAGCCCCCCAGCCTCAACCGCTGGGAAGGACCCACATGTGGGATACGCCACCACAGCGATGGGCAGCCCTAGGACCACTCTCAAGGCAAAAGGGACTCTAAGAATAAACAAGTGCGCAACACAGGGTCTCTTCATAACACAGGGTCTCTGTTGTTAAGCACTGTGGCCAGCAAGTTAGCAGGCCAAAAGCTTTGGGGAGTTCTCCTGTCTCCAACACGCCCCCACCTCACCACAGACACACTGGACATACCGATGTACACTGGCACACCAAGATTTATGTGGTTCTGGGGCCTCAAGCTCAGGTTCTCACAGTACATGGCAAGCAGTTTACCTGAACCATCTATTTTTAAATACTGAGCCATTTTCATAGTAAATGTCAGTGGGTGTATATTAGATACTGGAATACAAAGTTTCCTTATGAAGCCAAACAACACACAACAAAGTTTAACACAGATTTTAAGAAAGCATACCCAAAAATAAAGAAGGTAGTGGGGAGGAGGAGAAAAGAACTTAGCATGCACATCCTGAACAATCTATGGAAAAGTCAGGAACCTATGAATACCGTCTGAAGACAAAATGGGAGTCAACCTTGGTCTCTTCAATAATTGTGGCAGAGAGCTCAATTCCTTTCCAAATGAAAGATTACCTTGAAGGCCCCTGGTTCTGGCGAGAGCACCTCCAGAGAAGCATTGGAACTTCTGCTGCCAGGACATGATCGTGAACTTGAGGCTGGTTTTGAAATTCCATCTAGGTTTCCCTTTATAATATCCATTGACATCCTAATCCAAGCCAAAAGAATTAAGAAGCAAGTGATTTAGAGGTCTAAATGTCTCCTTGATCAGTCTAGGCTTCCAGACAATGACTCAGAACATATTCACTACCACAGTCACATACTTAAGCAAGCGCTCCTCAGTGTCATCAAGAGAATCTTAGTACATGGATTATGCGTCAGGTACCAACAGCAGTTAAAGCGGGATGCAGATGTGAACGCTGTCTCACTGTCTTGATGCAGGAAAACAAAAACAAAAATGTGCTACCTTGCTCTTCCGCAGGACACTCCAAGGACACCTCTCTAACCCTAACCCCCTGCATCATAAGGACTTGCTAAGGCCTCCAGCCTGCCTCCTTCCAGCCTTCCTGCTCCAGATAGGTCACATTTTTTGGAGCACTTTCCTCCACAGCACAGCCCTCACTTAGTCATCCCTCCCCTCCTGAAGTCCACAGTTTTGCTTCTGACTGACACAAGTCTGTCCTTTATTACAGGACAGACTTGCATTATCTGCTTGTGTTTTGTCAACTGCCTCCTTAACCACTTTGCATGAGACTCTCCACGGGCTGTCTTCATCATCGCCACTGTATGTCTAGTGCGAAGTCTGGAAGTGAGACTAGCTCACACTGGGCAGAACGGCTTGAACTAGTGGGAGAAGACAAACACTGTGGATGGACCCTTCCAAACCATGCCCTTGATAACGACCCTCACAGATCCGCTGGGGATAGGGGAACAATCAGAAGAAACTGAAAATCCCACTCAAATATGAATGAATATGTAGGCACTAAGACTGCAATGTCCCTCCTCATTCTACAAAACTGCCTTTCATTCAGTTTGTGAGCCTCAGACTCAGAGTCCAAAGAGGCTCGGCACCCCAAAGGAAGCTCCGACATTGACGAGCTGAAGCTGCTCACTGAGGAATGACATGGCCTGGCCTCCAGCTGCCCCATGTGCCACTGCTGCTGACTGCAGAGAACAGTTGGCCAACCCTTCCCACTCAACAACTGAAAGGCATTGATGTCAACATTATTCACACGGTGTAAAAGGGCCGGGGCTCGCTCAGGAAGGGCCTGACATGGTTACTGTGGGATGATGGATCACCCTGGCCCCGTCACGTCACCACCAAAAAGCATAAGTCACTAAAAGGCCAAATGTCTTCTCCATGCCCTTAGCATCCTGTCAAGGGGGACTTACTGAAGCCTGAGAGGAGTGGGGAGTGAAGCATGTGGCAGAGCCAATATGATACATATCCAAAAAAGGCTAGGGCACAGGGACCCAGCCGTGTCATGGATCAGTTAAAAGACCCCAGAAATCTTTCCATTTGCTTCAAAATCTGCTCTGTTACTATTATGTTCCCTCCCAAGCATATCAAATTAAATAAATCATGGTTCACAGAAAATGTAACTGACACAGACTGTCTGTGTATTTCACCATCTGGAAAAGAAGTCAAAATAAAGACCATTGTTCTGGGAGCTTATAGATGTATTGTGTGTTTAAGGAACCACTTGTCATACAGAAATCCCACATGAAAAATGAAGAGCTGTACAAGAAAGCAACCAAACAGTGTGTGCTTAGTTATATGAGTACTGAGTATGAATTTAACCAATACCATGCCTTCACTGAGTGTATGGGGGTGGGGAACAGTATCCAAAAGGACGGGTGTAGAAGAATCTATTATAATAGGAAATTGGAGAGGATATCCAAAATTGATAAAAGCCAAAACAAGAGCTAATTAAGAGTTCAAGATGGCTGCCTCTAGAGGCTGTGACCGGGAACTTCTCTATTCCACTTCACAGTTTAACACTTGGGCCATATTATTTTGGTAAAAGCAAAAGCTATTGCTAAAAGCAATATATAGTTGGCAAAGAAATCACTGATGTGCTAAGCATCATGGTGATTTGAATGCGAACACCCCCAGAAGCTCTTCTGTTGAACTACTTGGTCCACAGTTGGTAAAAACATTTGGGAAAGATTAGGAGGCGTAGCCTTATCGGAGGATGTGTTTTGCGAGAGAGGGGGCACCCTTTGAAGTTTCAATAAACTCTCTTCATTCCCTCTTAGCTCTCTCTGCCTTCTACTTTCAGACTAAGACGTGGCTCTCAGCTGCTCCTGCTGCCATGCCCTTTGCTCTGCCGTCATGGACTCGCCCCTTCTGAGCCTGTAAGTCCATTGAAGGCTTTCTTTTACAAGTTGCCTTGGTCATGGTTCTTTGTCAGAGTAACAGAAAAGTAACTAAGACAGAAGCTGGTACTAAGGAATGGATTATTTCTGGGACAGGTCTGACTATACTGTGTTTTGGAGGAACTGGAAGATTCCGGGACTCTAGACTAGGAAAATCATTGAACTTTGTAAGCGGAGCTTATCTGGCCATCATAGCAGGAGGGAGGAAGACAAAGGGCTGAGAGCATGTAGTCTGTGGAGGCCCACAAACCTCCAGAGCTTCCAGGGGGAACAGTACTAGCCAACTGGGCCACAGCACATTCTTAGGATATGCAAAGGATGCGGACGCTTTCTGCCCTTGCCCTAAACATTTGCTTATGGCAACATTGAAAAGGAATGGATTCGTTTCCTTGGCAGAGGAGATTTCAGGTCAGCCTAATATTGCTTGTCGTGTGGTTATTAGTAATCACTCTTAGGCAGGTCTACTGTGAAAAGAGCAACTGGTACGAACAGAGTTTTTATTCCAGACATTTCCTCGTTTAAAGATACACAATGCACATTTTCTTACGGTATTACAGGAATCAAATTAAAATATCAGACACCTTATAATAGTCAGTGAAGTAGATATGTGACCAGGTTCCAATGGTAGCAAATAGCTGCTCATACATGCCAATGTTTTGTACCGTTGTTTTGATCAGCTCATGTAGTTAGCACATGATCTTCTCTGATGAGGTAAAACCGCCCGTTTCCCTAGATTGATTTGTTGCCAATCTGGTTGTCTGAAAAGCCTGTTCATATTCTCCAGCCTGACAGATGTTCAGAGGTTTGGTTTACGTTTCTTCCATCATAGGAAAAGCGGAGTTCCCGGCCAATGTCTACCAGCCCTCTTCCTATTTTCACTTTTTTCTGCATCATGACTATGTGCGGTTTACAGTCTAAGCTACTGACTAGTTCTCTAGACCTCAGTGGCAAGAAGGTTCAGAAAGATGGACTAAGGCAGAGGGTTTCCAGCTGGGACTGTGATTTCCCTGAGACTCCACAGGCCCTCCCAGACATAGCCACGCCCCTGTAGCCACGCCCTGCTATGGCCTGGGCGGACAGGCCACACCCACCGCGATGGCCCCGTCCCTGGGCACCAAGTCCGCCCTCTGCCCCTAGTGGAGGCCCGACAGGACTCTGCCCGTCCACACAGCTACCGACCTCTGCCCGTGGTCCGTGCGGTCCCTCACCTTCCCGGTGGGGACGAAGGCTAGACGCCTAGGCACTAACTGGCGCCGCTGACATCCAAGCGTCATCCACTTCCCCTCGAAGGGGACGGGTCTTTCCCGCCACCACCACCTCTGTGGAGATGAGAGATGCCGCGGTCCCAAGCCCGCTGCCTCAAAGAACGCTGTTGCCCTGGCAACTAGAAGCGCGCGCGCTCTCGGTCTCGCGAGAGGTGTAAAGGGCTGTCCCGTCGGAGAGGGGCACTGGGGACCGGAGAGCGCAAGGAAGACTGCCGAAGCGGTGGGGGTGGAGGTTGTGAGACTAAGGCCGCCTATAACCTTTATTGAATGTTCTCGGTGAGGAATGGTTTGTTCCTATTTAGGCTGGTCTCCGGAACGAGGATCCCGCTGTTCACGTGGCTCTGACCGGCTCCTCGGATGTCCTACAAGTCAGTTGTCCTCTTAGATCTCAGTTACCTCCCGTATCGCTGTCATCTCCTCCTTGCAAAACTGATGTGCAGCTCAGAGATGTCGTACGTGAAAGTCTTGTCAAATTCGGACAGGTGTGTGTGTGTGTGTGTGTGTGTGTGTGTGTGTGTGTGTGTGCGTGCGTGCGTTTTGTAAGGACTGGGCTGCAGTAAAATATAGAGGATTATCATGGCTTTATACGCCTTCATAATTACTCAAAATTCCTCTGTGCGCAGCGCATAAGGACTCGCTGCCTGGATCGCCAAACTGGTGTTCTTTCTTCATCCCCGGGACTTTGCAACACCTATTGTGTTCCGGTCTGAATAGCCCTTGATTGTTTACAAGGTGTTTTTACGCCCAGCGCCCCTTAATGCTCCCGCCTTTGGATAAGTACAGTATTTCTTCAACCTTTTTCGTCAGAACAAATGAGTATAAATTGAGTTGCCCAAAGAGCACAGCTGTAATCTAAAATAGAATAGGGTGTAAAAATCTGGCCGTAAATGTCCTCTGTGTGCTACTGGTCCTCTTTTTATCTGCAGGTCAGACGTCTCTCCTGAACCCCATTCCTTTATCGGACCTCAATAACGCATGACCCCTCAGCTCTGTGAGAACCTTCTCAAACTTAGCAGATCAAAAAAAAAAAAAAAATCAAGCCACTTTTCCATAGTCTCCTCTCTCCGCTCCACCCCCTCCTCCCAGGCTCAACTCGACAACTTTGGCACCGAGTCTCCGATTCTTCTTCCTTGCACGTGTGTTATAAATGCTACTGGTCTGCATTCAAATGTATCAGAATCCAAAGGCTTCTCACACCTGCAGGGTTCCCGCTTTCTCTTAGTTGTTTGCAATAATCTGCCTGTAGTCTCTTTGGTTCAACCTCCCCACCCCCCAACCCGCATCTTCTATATACTGGAAGCACAGCATCCTCCAGTATGTTCAGAACCTCTGTCCTTGGCTCCGTGTTCCCCATTACTCTCCTTTTTTCAGAATCCTTACACTGACCGCAGGTCCTAATGATCAAACTGTTTCCTCGCTGCCCTCCAGTCTTGCCGTCTCTTCCCGATAAATGTTGCCCCAGCCTCTGTTGCCCTAGTCTTCACTGTTAATGTTTCCACTGGACTTCTCAGGAAATTTATGTTTTTCCAAATCCCCCTTTTCTTAAAGTTTGGAGATCCAAAACAACGAAGAAAATATTCTGCTTCTGGATGAGAATTAACCCTTAGCAGCCTGCATAGAGATGTAACCGAAGGAATCCAGGGCACCGCTGCCAAAGCAAGAGCAGAAATTATGACGCTAAGTCACAAGTTGGGATCCCCACTTCCTGGGACCCAGGCGGAAACACCAGGGAGGGGCATGCAGTTTCATCTGTCCGTCTTTCTTAGAGCTGATATGTATTTGGG
>NW_004949096.1:26771175-26802576 GCF_000317375.1 Microtus ochrogaster
TGTGTGTGTGTGTGTGTGTGTGTGTGTGTGTGTGTGTGTGTGTGTGTAGCCCAGACTGTTCTGGAACTTGCCACCCTTCTGCCTAGGCTTCTTGAGTACTAGAACTATAAGTCTGTATCACGACACCCAACTTGCACTGAATCATTCTTGGGAATAAAATAACATTAGGAAGCTGATACCATTGTATGCATTATAAAAATTCTATAAACAATGTTTCAAGAAATAAAAATGGGCCAGGGAGACAGCTCAGCAAGTAGAGGCATTTGCTATGCATGCCTGGAAGCCAGAATTTAAGCCACAGAACCCATGTAAAGATAGGAGAAGAGACCCAACTCACACAGCTTCTGCTGACCTCCACATGGGCATCAATGCACATATGATACACACATACATATATACACATATATACTTATATATTTATATATACACATACATATATACACATATACATATATATTTATATACACATACATTTTTAAAAAGAAAAAAGAAATAATGAGTTTGGGATTCAAAATATTGGGATTCCTTACCTTCACAATTCCCAATACATGGTATTGACTAGTAGATTAACATGCTATATGAAAAACTGAGTAACCAGACTGGGCAGGTGAGAGGCCCTGTGTACGAGCCATGGCAGTACCAAAAACAAAGAAAAAGATGTAGCTAAGGTTGCCTGTCTAAAGTGGAGTCCAGATGCGGGGAGAGGACTGCCCATCTGCTAACAGCCAGACACAAAATGGTCCAGCAGAGCTGGGTAAGCAGCTATAAAGAGTGTCCACAGTGTCTTCAGCATTTCTCGCCTGGACTTACCTAGTTAGCTAACTAATCAGAATGCCTCATCAATTAACTGTCTCCACAAACAACCAAAAACACCCCACCTGTGCTCGCCTTAACAGATACTGCTCAGGGACAACCTGGTTCCGTAGACCTAAACTATAATTCTGTGTCCTCTGTTCCCCTCAAAAATGCTACAACCTTTGGCCTTGGTATCAGTTGTCTCTTAGTTAATATTTTATTATTCAAATACTACTTAGTAATGGTCTCTGCATTTTCCAGAATTTGAATATAATTTATAATTCTTCCAAACTCTTCTAAATTTAATAATTTGAATTTGGGGGGTTTCTTACTTTGTGTTTTGGTGTTGTTGTCCTTGTGGGGGTGCTGGAGATGGAAATATAGCTTTGTTTTCTTTACACATACAAAGAAGCAAGCATTTAACCTCTGAGCAGTATTTCCAGCCCTAATAGTTTCCATTGTTTGAACACATGCTTTGGGGATCATAGTGGTAAGAATACAAAAGTTGGAGGTATTTTAAGAGTAATTTAATTGCAGAATATGTACTTAGCCTGTGTGTGCTTAGCCTGCTTTGATACCAGGAACCAAAGGAAAAGAGAAACAAGACCTTGTAGTTCCGATTTCCTGTCTCTCCGTGTGAAAGGTCAGTATTTGTTAGGGGCTTAGAAACACAACTTGTCTCTTCAGCACACACACACACACACACACACAGAAGTGGGCCTGCTTGTGCAGGCACACACACACACACACACACACACACACACACCAGCTTCCTAGTTCCTCTACCTGGAATACAGCTTCCCAGATGTCTGTGTGGCTTGCTTCCTGAGAAGGCCCTGTCCACACACACACACACACACCAGCTTCCTAGTTCCTCTACCTGGAATACAGCTTCCCAGATGTCTGTGTGGCTTGCTTCCTGAGAAGGCCCTGTCACCCCAAGACATAATCATCTAAAATCACACTTCGAACAAACTTACAAAGAAGAAAGATTTTTGGATTTTTGGACCATGCATTTGGCGGTTTCAGTTCATGGTCACTTGGCCCTTTCTCTTTGGGTTTTGGCAGCACAGTCTATCACGGGAGAAGCACTGGTAGACAGGCCAGCTTTCCTGATGACAGCTGAGCAGCGAAGACAAGGAGACTGTCCCCCCCTCCCTGTCACCTAACTATACCATGCAACTGCCTTACGAAAAGGCTGCAGCATCTCCCAATAGCAGCACAGGCTGGCAACATGCATTGGCACCACTAGGGGACAGTTATCCAAATTATGACACCGACTTTTTAAATGTTTTAATAAAGAGGAAGGGCTGGAGAGATGACTCAGAGGTTATGAGCACTGTCTACTCTTCAAGATGGCTAGGGTTCAGTCCTCAGCATCCATATGGTGGCTTATGTAACACTACTAAAAAAAACTCATCCTGCCTCATATTCCTCTCTAGAGCTGGTACTAAAGGCGTGCACAACTGCCCGGTGGCCTCTATGGCTAGCTAGTGTGGCTGCTGGGATTAAAGGTGTGGCCACCACTGCCCAGCCTTTATGGCTGACTAGTGTGGCTAGCTTTGCACTCTGATCTTCAGGCAAGGTTTATTTGTTAGATCATAAACAAAGTATCACTATAGGCTTACAACAATCTGTGGGATCTGATGCCCTCTCTGGCCTCCGCAAGCACTGCACACAAGTAATACACAGACATACTTGCAGGCAAAACACCCATACACATAAAATAAGAAATGAAAAAAATTTTGTAATAAGGAAGAAAGTAGCATTATTAGGAGTCTAGTATTGAATAGTTGGATAGCCTTAGATAAAGTCACAAATGTTTATGAGCCACCATGTCCGCACTTGGGAAATGAGGCTGGGCAGGCTTTGCAGTTCTGGTCCCCGATGCACATTAGGTTCACCATTGCATAGACTACTGATACCACGGCTGCCCTGAGAACAAAGATGTCAGAAATCGACACCGCTTGCTCCACCTTTAACAGTAAATACATCATCCAATGGATGATCTTGATAAAATACTGGTCAGGTCTCTGGTGGGACTGTCACAGGTGCCATCAGGGCTCCTGGACCACAAATTGCTTCTTGATTTCCACATGCCAACACACTGTTCTTTATATGTGTGTGTGTACAAGTATGTATACTATGTGAAGGACTGTGTAATACACATGTGTGTGTGTGCAAATGCAACCCAGGTGTGCCAGTATGGGTGTGGAGGTCAGAGACTGCTGCGGGACAATGGTCTTTTATCCTGTCACTTGTATTACTTTTAATAAAACACTGATTGGCCAGTAGCCAGGTAGGAAGTGGAGGCAGGGCGACAAGAACAGAAGAATTCTGGGAAGAGGAAAGCTCAGTCTGCAGTCATCACCCAGATGCAAAGGAAGCAAGATGAGATGCCCTGTGATAAAGGCACCAAGCCACATGGTTAACACAGACAAGAATTACGGGTTAAGATGTAAGATATAAGAGTTAATAAGAAGCCTGAGCTAATAGGCCAATTGGTTTATAATTAATGTAGGCCTCTGTGTGTTTCTTTGGGATGAAAGGACTGGGCGGGACAGAAACCTCTGTCAACAAGGGACAATCTCAAGTGTCAGTCTTCACCTTCCACCTGGCTTGAGACAGTATCTCTTTTTCGTCTTTCCATGGCATATGTGAGATTGAGACTGGCTAGCCCGTAAACTTTCTGGAATTTTCCCTTTCTCACTCCTTATCTCCCCAGAGGAGCTCTGGGCTTACAGATGTCTATCACCCCCTCCAGCTTTTGTGGGGCTTTAGGGATATGAACCCAGGTCCTCACACTCAAGTGCTTTTTTTTAACCTGCTGAGCCATGTCCCCAACCCCTTTCTCCAGTTTTTATATTGGGTGCTTAATGAGGCCCATTAAAATTTTTTTCACATTTCTTAGTGATGTGACGGAGGAAGGAAACACGGAAAATACAGAGCTCTGAAGACTGCGTATGATCCCTGGTGTTTTCCCTTTTTAAAGAGTTGCCTGTGAAAATATATGCAACACGAGAACTGTATAAACCACATGGAAGCAAATGTGTGCCTCTCACTCCGCAGTCATCCCACACTATAAAACAGCCCTGAGGAGTTCCTTTCTGTCTCTGTATGTCTTCTCGCTCTATTTCCCGCCCTTGTTCTCATTCTGCAAACTGCTCAGAGTCTGTGTGGCCCCTGAGAGCAAACTTTAACAAACTGAACTTGTTACGTATTTGTTCTTAGGTTTTTTTTTTTGCATATACTTCTGTGTCATATTGAGGGGGTTGCTCTCAAAACAGTTAACGTTCAAAGAGGACAGGAAGTGCCATCTTTTTCTAGCTGTGTTTTCTACAGTTATGCATCCTGCCGATACTCCCTGGAGAGCGGTGTGCCTGCAGGAGAATTCAGAAAGAGTTTTTGCAGGATAAACGTGCTTAAAGCTGAATTTCCTCTGGTCTGATTCCAGGTTGGGGGACATATGGCAGTGTTGATTTTGAGTCAGATTTTGTTTTTGTTTCCCACTTCTCCCCGCTCTTGACATTTTCCTTCTGAGTGGAGTCAGCTTTGAAGGACTGAGAAAAAGCCCACATAGTGCTCCATCTGGGGCTGCACCTACCAGATGTAGTGCCCCAATTTCCTCCGTCTTACCATAAGCCTTTTACCAACTGTAACAGTGTGCTGGGAGAGCATCACAGAGCAAACTCAAAAGCCATTTCTTGTGAAGGGGCTATTATTAGTGTGTGCCACAGAGGACTACTCCTCCCACGATTCTGTGCTTAGCATTATTGAAAATGACATTTGTGGAATGCTTAGGACTTGTCTCAGATTCTTCATTGCTCATTTCCCATACCCCCCTAGTTAGAATAATTATCGTGCAGATTTATATTTGAAAAGGTGAGCATCAAAAAAATTGGGTTTTGGGTTCCCCCCCCCCCACCCTCCAGGTCACATCAGAACTAACCTGCCCTAAGAGTCTAAAAGACTCTCAGCCTGTGCGAAGGTCTAATGGTGACATTTATTTAGATCCACTAGATGGCGCTGGCTATCTGTTGAAATGACTGCCTCTGCCGTTCAAAGGCGCTTGCTTTCCTTGGATGTTAGGTGTGACTTGAGAGACCACTGGACTGAAATCTCAGGTTCCTTGAACTGTGCTTGGGGTTTATCTTTAAATAGTCATTCAAACGGGAGAAGTGAAAATTAGATCTGAAAATAGTAGTAAATATTATAAATAGATAATAGAAACCATTTGATGATTTTAGAAAAACAGGAAATTCTCACTTATTTATATAAAAACAGCAGATGTGCAAAGGGTGTTTTATTCTACTTCCTCTTTTTTACACTAACTTCCAGCACGTTCTAGTCCAGCATACCCACAGTGCCATCCACATAGGCCAGGGTGAACTGGGAATTAATCATGTCTAAAAGAATGCCCGGGTAATGTCTCGTTTTATTCCAAGTAAAATGCCTTTTGGTTGAGTATCTTTTTCTGGTATCATTGTTAACAACTAAAACTGAACTAAACCTGTTGCCAGTGGGTTCTCAGTGATGCCCGAGGGTTTCTTTGTCTCACCCTGTAGTAGCATTTCACTTGTGTTTTAATAAATAAAGCTTACCTGAAGATCAGAGAGTCAGCCTTACAGACCAGGCAGTGGTAACACACACCTTTAACCCCAGTAGCCACAGGAGTTGCCTTAGAAGCTGGGCAGTGCACACCTTTAATCCTAGCCCTAGGGAGGAATATTAAACTGGAGAAGACAGCTCTCAGACACAGTCTCATCCTGAGATTCCTGGAGGCAGGATCTCCATTTCACACTGAGGCAGAGGTAAGAGCCAGTGGCTGACTGTTTTGCTTTTCTGACCTTCAGGTTGAACCCCAGTTTCTCTCTGATTTTTTATTATAAACCTGACTCTGCAGGTCTGGGTACCACATAGGAGCCTGCATTTTAGCTAGTACTGTAGTGATTCAGGGGCAGCTGGACCCTGCGCCTGTTGGGGAACAGTGATGGGAGTTCATGGTTCAGAGTTCATGGTTCAGAAGGGTGGGTGGTGAGGCCCTGCGCCCACAGAGGTCTGGGAGAGCGCCACACTGCCAGAATGTGCGGCTCCTAGAGATGGCTCCCACCGGGGCTCTCCAGGTAATGTCCCTATGTAAACAGAAAGGTAGGAAACAGGAAATGTTTTGCCCCTCCCACTTCCCTCATTCTGCACCTTCCCTCTTCTTCCTGTCCACTGTGGATGCCTACATGGAATCAGGTCCTGGTCAATGGTTTGTTTGTTTTTGTTTGTTTGTTTTTTTTTTTTAAAGGCTCGATGCTTTTCAATGCTTGTTGTTCCAAAACCATGATGATGCCTTTGGTTTTTCTGTTGTTTTTGTTTTTAAGTGAAAGGAGTTAGGGCATGCATTGTCATGTGACCTTGTTCAGGGGCTGTGACTGTCAAGTGGGGCTTGCCAGATGGTGATGATAACAACTAGCACACACTGGTGCTCACAGATGTGCACTCATCACCATCCCCAACCCCCCCCCCACACACACACACACAAAGAAGTAGAGCTGTAAGTTGTAGAGGTTTGTTGCTAAGGGTTTCTATTTTAATTGATGTATTTGTGTGTGTGTAGAAATGAGTGTGCACTCATGCACTTGTGGGTACCCTTAAAGGCTGCAAAAGGGTATCCAGTCCCCCCAGAGCTAGAGTTACAGCAGTTGCAAGAAGCTCAATGTGGGAGCTGGGAACTGCACTCAGGTCCCCTGCAAAAGCACAAATGAATGGGACTGGAGAGATGGCTCAGTGCTTAAAAGCACTGCCTGCTTTTCTAAAGGTCCTGAGTTCCCTAGCAAAAATGGTGGCTTACAACCATCTCTGTAGTGAGATCTGGTGCTCTCTTCTGGCCTGCAGGCATGTATGCAGACAGAATACTAAATGAATAAATCTTTAAAAAGAGAGAGAGGGAGAAGGAGGGAGGGGGGAGAAACCACAAATGAAGATGAAACTATGTTCTGATACCTGCTGTGATTTGGGGCTGGGGAAGAAGATCTTCTTAACTCTGTCCTCAAGAGAGCTTCTGACCCAGTGCCTCCTTCAGAGAAAGGGACAGATAGGTGCTTCTCTTCTCTGAGGGGATCCCCTCAGAGGCACCTGCTTAACTTTCTCATGTTGCTAGCTCCAAAGCCATGCCACCTGCACAACTCTGTACCCGCACAATATTAAAGAGTTGCCAGGAACTTCCAGAGGCAAACTCTGGCAGGTCCCTCACTGAAGCCAGCTGAGACTGCTCCTTGCTGCTCCCGGTATCTCCCACTGCTGGGGGCGGGCCGATGAGACAGCCACTACTGGGGAGAAGATTGATGATTTCAAGACAGCCATCAACCCTGGGCTGAAAACCAACATAGGTGCCAGGCCGCCTACTGGTAAGCTTGCCTTTGAATCCAAAATGGAACTAACCCCATCGGAGTTTTATGTGTTTGTCCCTTGTGTTCCGTAGCTTGCCCTACATATTAAAATACAGCTTGGGTTCTGTGATAGTTATCTTTGCCTAGTTGCTATGAAAAAAACACCAGATCAAAGCAACCTCAGGGAAGAATTGTTGATTTAGTTAGGTTCCTGGTTTGAGGAGATACACTCTATGAGGGCAGAGAAGCCTGTGGCAGCTAGAGGGTTAATCAGCTGGTTACATAGCCTTCGGGGGAGGGAGGGCAGAGGGGGGGAACGAAGGCTGGTGCTCCATAGACCCTCTCTCCTCTTTGTTCAGGCTGGGAGTGGTGCTCCCTGTAGTCAGGGTACAGCTCCTCACCTGCAGCTAAACCACCCTGGAATTGTCCTCCTCGACAGCCTTAAGAGGTTTCTCTCCTATGAGACTGCTTCTAAACCTGTCACATTGGCAAACAAGATCAACCATCAATTGTAATTAAATGATGAGACGATATGTATGGAGAGCTTGGCCCTAGTATAAACTTCTGTACTTGGCGCAATATAGTTAAGGAAGTGAGAGCAATTAGCGTAGCGTGGTGAGGCTGTATGCAAACCAGCCCTGAGGTCTTAAGCAGCCATGCACAGAGATCATTTTTCTCCGGGCAACATCTCCAAAATAAATAATAAGAGAATAGCCACAGAGGACAGCTCATCAGTCAAGGCCAGGCTGCCCCGTCCTGGCATTTTAAACAGCTTGCACTGTCTCTTACGGGTCCCTTTTCATAGTTTACATTCAAAATACTGTTTCTCTCTGAACTCACACTGTGTGAAGTAGACTAGGAGCGAGCTGTCCTGATAAATGTTGATTTTGTACTTTAGGCCTTTTGCGTATTTGGTCATAACTCCTTATTTAATGGAGTCTGCTTTGTTTTCTCTTCATTTTTTTTCATTTTTATCATAATAGACAAACCAGAATTACTATTCTAATTAATGTTTTATGTTCCCGGGACTCAACCTACAAACACACAGAACCACTTCTACATCTTACATCACCGGACGCCAGGTCTCTCTCTGCCAAGAGCTGCATGGCCAGAGGCCAGGCTCTCAACCTTGTGCAATGGCAATGTTTGTTCCAATGATACAATAGAGGAGGCTATGCCAGAGAACGGAGGAAGCCCTAGTGTGGGAAGTCCTACATGAATATGTATTGTTTGACACAGGCACAGCCATGTCAAGGACCCCAAAGCCTCAGAGCCACGAGAATGGCAAAGCCTCCCCACCACCACCTCCAGCCCCATCCCCATCTCCTGGGGGGACGCAGAGGGCTGGCAAAGCTTTCTTCTGATCTGTGTGCAGAAATGGCCACCAGAGTTTTCTCCCTCCTGGATGGTTACTACCTGAATACTGCTCCCCTACAGAGAATGCTCCTATAAAGATTAGCTAACCCTGCCTCCTTGTTTATCTGTAGGTGATAACCCCACATCCTTGTTCAGTTGTGGGCAGTAAACCCTCACCTCTGTTCAGCTGTTTATAAGAAACATGCCAAGCTTCTGGGGTACTCTGGTTCCTCCAGCAGAGACATTACCAGGTCACACAATGCCAGCTTCCCTGTGTGTCTGCGTGTTTGTTGTTCATTCTCTTGTCGCTCCTGTCAGGCTTTGTACCAGGAGTCATGCTGCACGCAGCAGATAGAGATGTTTCTTCCATTACTTCAGCCTGGAGACACTGTGATTCTCCACTTTTTTAGAAATAGCGCAAAATGAAAAGACATTCACACCAACATAAGAAGTACCTGTTCAGCAAGACAGGCAAGAAGAAAGAGCGAGGTGGTGGTAAGAGCCATCCGTCATTCTTGTCTCCTGCAATCATCTAAAAAGGAATTAAGCAAAACAAAGCCACAAGGGTATTTGTGGAGCGCGAGTTAACAGACTAGATTAAAGATTGCCTTGTGTTTATGAGCCTGTATCTGTGATCCACCTTTATTATTGATTCTGGAAGAGCAAGCCTCTTCTCGCTTCTGGCTCCTTTTTCAAATCAAGGGACGATAATGCCTAGAATGCTTCTTTGTTCTGTAGAGACTGAGAAAGTAAAACATGGTTTTTAAAGGTATTTATTTATTTAGTGCACATGGGGAAGTCAGAAGCCATCTTGTGATGGAAGTCAGCTCTCTCCTTCCACCATGTGGGTTCTAGGGATCGAATTCAGGGTACCTGGCTTGGTTGCACGCACCCTTCTCTGCTGAGCAATCTCACTTGCCAGGGAAAGTACAATATTTTGGAGATGCCCATGTTGACGTTCAGTGGGCCGTTAGAATTGCTGTTGAGGCAAATTGTACCAGGGGTAAGTTTCAAACATTGAACACCAAAAGCTCAGTTGTCTTACATATCCAGCTATGATGATGGAACTTTTGAAAATTGCTGGAGTGTTCCTAATGAATCTAGATGTCATGAGACTGCCCCGAGTTTCAGGGAATTTTATGCACGGACAGCCCACTCACACTCCTACGTTACGTGTCTCTCGTTCTCTGGTCACGTGTTTTGAGGTCAGTTCTTGCAAGCTATTTCCTTGCAAGTTAAACCTTACATGTCGCTCTCTAATCATGCCGAGATTCCAAGGAAAGAGCAGTTAAATGATTGCACAAATCCTTTCCATCTGCTTCCCTCTTTCATTTTAGGTAAAAAGCGGCAGGAGTCAGGGCTCTTCTGGTTATAAACTGTAGGGTACCCGTTTACTGGTCCCCCAGTAACTAGCAAGGAGAAAATAAAACGCACATTAGGAAAAGGTTTATTATCTGTTGTATCTACTATCGACTGAGTGAGTTAAACTTCAGGGTGATAAAACACTTAACAGCATTGGTTCCCACTCCGCACATCTTTCGCACAGATTATGTATTTTCAGAAGGGTCATAAATTCTGATCCACGGTCTTGAGAGAAGTTATGGTGATGGATAAGAGTTATAGGTACTCTTATGGTGATGTCTTCTTCCTGTGAAATCACAGGGCTGGTGGATGGCTAGGCTCAGGTCCTCTGAATTTTAAGTGCTGTGACTATATGCAGTAAATGGTCATTTTATGGAGAAAGAATTTTGCTGGATTTTTAAAATAACCTTACTATCACCCATCAATCAAAATTTCTCTCCATGAAATCTAATTTTCACTTTCCTCCTGGGATTATCGCCAGTGCATGATCATTTACCGACCCTTCTCATGGCCGCTTTCTCCCCTGATATATCTAGAGAGCAAGGACCGTAACCCAAACACTTTGCCCTGAATTATGCTATTATTAAATTTAGTAGTATTTACTGTCATAAATGACTAACTCTTGACAATATTTTATATATTTGCAACAAAGAGCATTACATGTCCCTCAGAAATGTGGGTGACGGTGAGTGATTTGATGGCAGGGGCCCTTAAATTCAACTAAGTCTAAATTGGATGCAGAGTTAGCAACGAGGCCCAGAGACATGAGACAATGCCTCCAAAGGATCTCAGCAGAGCCAGGCAGCCACTTTAAGATACCGACTCTAAATCAAACGCCTCCGCCTCAGCATCGGGAGGCTGGCGGAAGTTCAGAAAATGACACCGTGAGAAACAGCTGCCAGGCATTAAGGATTTTAATCTAGTCCCCAGTAGCGTTTAATAAAATGTGCCAATTAGGTATTCAAAAAATAGTCATGATAAGGATAGACGATGATTATCACCAGTGCTTTGGAGGGTGCCAGCGGAAGAATGGGCGCTAATGCCTGCCTACCGTTTTTAGCTGCCTCGAACTTGCTTCGTCTCTCAGGGCTAATCACAGCCATCTGTGCCTCCCATTCCCGTCCGCGAAACAGAGATCGTATCGCTGCCTATGGAAAGTCTGTGGGCTTGCTTTACTGCTCTCCGGTGAGACGTCATATATAAATACAAAGCAGGCAATAATAAGCGGAATACTACTGAGGGAACACGCTTCAAGGCAGGGGTCATAAATTAAAATTAATTAAGGACTTCCAAATACTATTCTAATGGCTTGGAGCGGTTGATGCAAATGCACCTATATTGCATTCACTTCAGGTGCTGTAAGAAAATAACATAAATTCCTAATAAAGAAATGAGCGCTAGGGTACTTTGGCTCGTTACAGTCTATTTGCATTTTTTCCAGAATATTATAAATTATTATGAAATATTATATGAACTGATTTCTGAAGCCCATTAGCATTATTTAAAGTTAAGCTTACTTTAACAATGTAGCAGTTGTCCTAAAAGACTGGGACCCCCCCCAAAAAAAGATTTTTTTTTTTTTTTGCCTGGTCATCCAGAAGATACAAGGCGGGAATTGCCTTTTTCATACAGTAATACAAAAGGCATCGTCTGCACCAATGGACACCCACAAAAGCTCTTGGTAACTCTGCCCCAGCAGCCAGAATCTCGTGTCTTCGGTTTCCTTTAATGAGACATCAGGGTCTTCCTTGGTTCAGTCGAACAGTGCACTACAAAATCCAGATGTTCTTGAACAATAGTTTTCATTTTTATGAAATACAATGGATTTTCATTGCAATTAGAAAGCTTTAGAACAAATCAAACGAAGAGTTCCAGAGATGAGGGCCTGCTGTCACCTGAGCTGTGCCCGCTGGCCCTTACATACCACCGCAGGTCTAAATTCTATGCTCTGCTCCTAACCAGCCGATCTTCCACCAGGAAGGCTTCACCACTGCCCCCGTGGGCTGTTATTTCTTATTTCTTATTTATTTATTCATTTGTCTATCATTAATTCATTTAAATTTGACAGCAAAGGCTCCTTAGGGCTCAGAACATGAATAACTATGGAGGTTTTCATAAGTCGTGTTGGAGATCACAGATTCATATTTATGAAAGGCCCCGGGACTTTCCTCTCCTACTTAACTAACGGATGCCCTCGGCACAGATGAGGGACAACCCTGTAGGAACCTAAAGCAGAACATCGCGCGGCTCCCCAAGTATTGTTCATGGAGAATCAGCTCATTTCCATTTACTCTAAAAGCTTCCCACGCGGAGGCTTTTGAAGCTGCCCTGGGAGCCAGCACTGACCTCAATTCCTGACTTAATCACGCGTTCCCCCTCTTACTTACCATGATGCACTGCTCTTTGGACGCAGAACTCTAACAAAGCACGTCAGTTGTGGCATCCGCCTGTGAAAATCTTGCACCTATTTGAGGGAGGTGAACCACTTCGTCACAGTGTGAACTACACACTGGTCAGTATGTCAGTAGACGTCAATCTGAAAGAATCAGTCAGTGGCTATCGGGGAGGAAGATGCCCTTTTCTCCAGCGGTGTAACGGCTGGTAAGGTGCATGTGCCCCAGTATATAATCCCCCCACCCACGCTCATGCAGACAACCCTAATTAAACTCGGTGGGTCAAAAAATAAATAGATAAAAAGACATGAAAGTAGCAGGGGCCTAGTTGGGAGGAAGCAGTTAGCAGGAGTCAAGGGACATGGGGTGAATATGATCAAAGTGCACTATATATATTTTCGAAAATTTCAAAACGTTTAAGATGCAGTTAAAAATATGATCCTATCCTTCATGAAAGCCTTCATAAAATTAACCCTTTCCCCTCAGAACATATCAGGTCTGCAATGCATGTCAAACCCCCAAGCTCCAGGCATGGGTGTGCTACAGCTGAGCATCACAGAGCCGGGGCAATGAGGGGACTTCTCTCCAGTGCGGCAGGACATGAGTTCCCTTTCTGTAGCTAGGCCACCTGGGTGAGTCTGTGACTCCTGCCACTCTCTGCATGTTCTGTCCCCCTTCTGTGTCACTGTGATACTAGCTTATATGCCTTTGTTTTCAGAGATGACTTCTGGATGGTCTAAAGAAACACTCTGGCAGGCTGGAGAGATGGCTCAATGGTTAAGAGCACTGGCTGTTCTTCCAGAGGTCCTGAGTTCAATTCCCAGCAACCACATGGTGGCTCACAACAATCTATAATGAGATCTGGCTCCCTCTTCTGGCATGCGGGCATACATGGAGGCAGAATGTTGTATACATAATAAATAAATGAAATCTTTAAAAAAAAGAAAAAGAAACACTCTGGCTTAGGTTTCTTTCCCTAGGGATTGAAATAGTCCTTTGCGTATGAAATGCCGGAAGTATCAGCATTGTGATTATTATTGTTAGAGTAACTTGGGAAAGCACCTGCTAATGGGATTATCTGAATAACATTCTAAATAAATTCCCTGATCTTTTCTTAAAAACAGATTGCCCAGGGCCCAACACTGACATAGCTCTACTCTGGGCCACACTGTGCCAAGTCGCACCATCTAACCCTCATGCATACTGACGAACTTTCGCTAGTATACCTAGGGTTTTCCCGAACACACTGAGGCAATGCTTTGTACAGGTAAAATTTAGGAGTGATCCTTCAGAGCATAAATGAGGCAGGAAAAAAATCAAGATAAAAAGGAGTAAGAGCCAATTTCGGGATGCATTAAGCGCCGGACTGATGATGGGCATTCAATTCTATTTAACCTTCTAAGAACGGGGCATTTTTATCTTCTGAAATTATCAAGCACAAGGGCAGGGAGAAAGGGCATTTTTTTTAAAAAACTGGTTTTCATGTCCCTAAGGTAAATATTACCCCCAGAAGGAATAACTTTTCCCAGGGTAGAAAGCAGAGAAAGTGGGCTTTTGCTACATGGAGGGCAGAGAGTGGATATAGCCGACAAGGCTGACTGCAGACACAGTTAAAATCTGAGCGGAGATGAAAGGTATGGATCAGAACAGTAAGCTTATGTCACACTTTCATCCCACATCAGAGAAAGGAAACTGAGGCACATGGCAGTTTCCTCGCCTACCAAAGACTGGCAGGAGAGCTGATGAGACTTTACCTACAACGGCTGAGCTCTATGGGCGATCTGCAGAGCCCACATGGGCTCAGCTCGGAATCCATCTTCGTGACATTCATTCAAATGTCGTGGTTCCTCCTGGGGAATGAATTTCCATTCATTCAATAACAACATAGGAAATGCTTCTCCGGTGCTGTGCTGGTATTCCTGGGAGACAAGCTGGTCTCTTTCATCTGAGACTGTGTTTAAAGAGACATTCAGGGAGGGAAAAACAGCTCAAACAATCATTAGAGCTCAGAAAAAAAAAAAACTTTTCAATTTTTATTAAAATGTTATTCTTCACAGAGTATAGAAATACACTTGGTGACAACCTTGTAGACATCAGCCTTCCCTTTCAAACACACACAAGAAACAGCTAACCAAACTCTGCTGCTGCGAGCGGATTAAGTCATACATATGCATTGTCAGGATGACACCAACGTGATGAGTACATGTGACAGCTTCTTCTCGGGTACAGAGAATTTTCTGACAGATCCTTTTTCCCCTTCAGAAAAGCTGAAACAAGAAGGCTTCGAAGTATGAGCTTGAAGGGCCACAGTATTAACACGTATCAGGGCCGAGAGCAACAGGTGGCATGCACACAGGGCCCAGGGGGCAGCAGAGCCTCAAGAGGGGTGCCAGTCCCCTGTTTCTGCTGTGAGCAAACATGTCTGTGGGGTGACAAACACAGATGAGGAGATGGGGAAGGCCTTCCCTCTCCAAGGAGAAGGGATTTGGGTTCACACTCGGGAAGCACAGGACATCACAGAGAAGAAAAGGAGACTCCCTACACACGGACTGAACTTCCTGGACAAGGGCCAGCATGGCTAAAACAGACATTGCTAGGACCACTGTCTTTGAGATGCGGAAGTCTGCCAGTGAGTGGATATTCAAGGCACCCTACTGACTCCACCAAGTACCATGAACAAGAGCAAAGCATCCTAGAAGAAGGCAGAGACATCCACTGGATGTCAGGGGGAAGGGTTGGGTCTGAATTCAGCCCAGGAGATCAGTCTCATGGTTGATTACACACAAGAACCAGGTCACAGAGCTGCTGAGAAGAGCGCTCTTTCCTTCCTACTGCTGTTCATACGAAACCACTGGGAGGCAGGCGGTGCTCCAGGGTGGGCATTGCTTTAACATTTCGCAATTATTATTTCTCCCTACTCTATTTATCTTCTGTGGAGACCAGAGTCAAACAACACACTGATAATAAGACTGGAGGGTTGGCCTGTTCTCTGTGTCAGACTAGCAAGTCCTAATCAAGTATTTTTACCTTAATGGCACCAGAGAACCCAGTACATGTCACCTGCATTTCTTCAGCACCTTTTAATTCCAAACATCTGCCTATGTTACTTCACCCTTGCAGCCAGCCAGATATCCCACTATACGACTCTGGTCTTTTGTACTAGATGGTGTGGAAGAAAAGAAGACCATGCCTCGTGGGCATTTCTCAGCCTGTCTTCCCCTGTGCAAATCTTCCCTCCAGGTTGTTGATCCAATACAGTCTAAAGCAAAAGCCACAGCGAAGGGTTGGCAGTGTTTTCTAGCCAGCGCTGCTGGTGACTGGTGGAAACAGGGTACAACTTTTGGAGACCTTGGTGATGCCCACAGGGTGCAAAGATAATCAAGGACAAACAGCCTCTCTCAGACATTGCCATGTCTGTCATAAGGTGGAACCAGCCACCCACACACACACACTTTATGACCCAGAAACCCGGATGAAAGCTCAGGGGACACAGGAGTCGGATGACTGACTCAGGAACACCCCTGGGCACTGTGGCTATGGCCTCGCAGGACAGAAGCCTTTCCTATTTGTTATTCCTATTTAGTTATCCAGACAGGCTTCTTCACTGGACATGGTGGCACAGACTTTTAATCCCAGCACTCAGGAGGCAGAAGCAGGGGGATCTCTGAGTTTGAGGCCAGCCTGGTCTATATAGTGAGTTCCAGGCCAGCTAGCGATACATAGAGAAGCCCAGTCTCAAAATAAAAAAAATAAAACAAAATTAAAAAAATCAACTTCACCTTTGTGGCTATTGCAGCCCATAATTATCTAGGCCTCCTCGAAGTACCTGCTTCTCTTGGGTTCTCTGCTATGCACAGGGAAAGGAGGAGTCCCCCGGAAAATATGGATGAAGGACCCT
Source organism: Microtus ochrogaster (assembly GCF_000317375.1). NCBI lineage: Eukaryota > Metazoa > Chordata > Mammalia > Rodentia > Cricetidae > Microtus > Microtus ochrogaster. The sequence continues at coordinate 26,787,357 of NW_004949096.1, forward strand.
CAGACCTGTTCCATATTGCCCAGCTTACAATGGGGTTTGACTAAGGACACAGATCACTAAGATAGATGGGTAGATATATACTCCCTCAACAAAAAGGACACTGGATTTTATGTAAACTTCCCTTTTGCCCCATACAGGAGGAATCACCCCCACAGTGGCTTGCAGCCGGAGTGAAGGGAGGGCAGGGACTTACAAGCTCCCCGTGGTTCCCAGGCACTTACAATCCTTGCTAGGAGTCTACCTTTGGAAAAATGCTAACTTTATTGTTTCTGCTCATCTTCCACTCCACCCTGCCTACTTTGGGCACCTTTGTCTGGATCAGCTCCTCTGGGGTGTTGCCCAGGGGGGGGAGCAGCCTCTTCTTGCTATGTCGGGTCTCAGAGAGCCACTGAGGGGGCAACTCGAAAGGCCCGAAGCCAAACTGCAGAGAATATTTATCAGGGAATACCCCATGTTCCACAGGGGCTACTGGGGCCTCCTGAGATACAGAGTCCACCGTGCCTGGAGGCGTTACAGAGGCCGCGGGCTGTGGCTCCTGCTCTCCCTCAGAACAGGAGGCAAGTCCCTCCTTGGCCTGGAAATCCGCTGAGCCAAGATACTTGGCCTCACTCTCTTCCTCGTCCTCGGAGGGCTTAAAGATCTGCTGTTGCCCAATGTGGAACATCTCCAAGAGCTGGCTGCCAGAGCGCATGCTCGGCTCCAGGCTGGCCTCAGCTACCCCACCCCCAGTGCTAACCACATTGCGGCGACTGTACCGGTGGTGCAGCTGCACCAGGGTCCCAACCAAGCACTTCCGGACTGATTTGTTCACCGTTAGAAAGAGCACAGGGTTGGCCAGCAGGGAGACTTTAGGCAGCCAAATGGCAGTAAGGAGCAAGAAGACGGAAGTGTTAGGGACATTGAGCACAGTCTGGTAGACAACCAGGGTGGCATAGGGTACGCTGCAGAGGATGAAGACTGTCACCATGGAGAGCAGGGTGGCGTGTAGCTCAGCCTCCCGTTGGGACGCATAGGGGATGGAGATGGTGTTCTGGGGGGTCCGCAGGGCAGCAATGATGACTTTCTTCTTCTGGCTGGCACTCAGGGCCCTCCGGATCAGGATTAGGAAGAGGAATACCACAGCCACAGGCACAATGACCGTGGTGACATTGTAGAGCAGAACATACACCAGGTGGCCCAAGGAGTTGCTCCAGACTTCCGTGCAGGTGGACATAGCATAGATGTCGGCTACATTGGTCACAGCAAACACAGGGACACTGGCCACCACTGCATGCGCCCAGATGTACATCACCAGTTCCCGAGACCTGGCATCAGATATTTTTCTCTCCAGAGGATAGAGGACTGAGTAGTACCTGCATGACATGAGAGCACAGTTCATGTCACAGGAAAAAATTCTCTTGAAATTAGGGTGACCTAAACTACCAAAAGTAGGTAGAGGGGACAATAACTGAGACAGGTAGAATCATCTGAAGAATCCAGGAAGCCAGACCTTAAGTCGTGAGGACTCTAGTGTACAATGGGAGAGACCAACAATCCAGAAAAGCAAAACAAGAACTTTCTGAAGACACAGAGAAAATCCACATCTTCATGTCATTCTTCAGACTCTATCAGGAAAACAAGCAAATACATTCAGTGCATAACTACCCTAAGAATTGCTGCCATCAGGACTAAGATCTTGAGTGCCTTCAACATAAGGGACACAGATCCCTCAGGTTCTTGTGTGAGGATGGCTGCTTTCTAATGTAATGAGAGGGCGCGACTTGTACATAGTTTACTCTGAGAAGCCTCTGAGAAATTTTTAAAGCTAATGACAAATTTGTCCACATACGTGTGGAAAGCACACTTACACCCCAGCCCACATACTGTAGATGATTGGCTTCTAAGGCTGCTCATGGCAGAAGACACCCAAGTGAATGACAGAGCTCAATCAAATCCAACCAGTCACATTGTGTCTGCCCAGTAGTCAGTTATCATAACTCTAAGAGCAGCCAGCAGGTCTCAAGTTAATTTGTTGTCAAAATTCAGATGAGGATTTCCACCCTTCCAAGTTACACTTTCCTCATTCTGTAACTACCATAGAACAAATCCAAATGCACCTTGCTTTCACATCATTAGTAATGTAGGAAGTCCTTCTGTATATGAGTTGCTTCGGCACCCCATGTGGCCAACTAAATCCACTTAAAACCTGAGAAAGCTTAAAAAGTAATTCTAGTCACAAAAGAACAGAGTTAAGCACGGCTTCTTGGTAGCCAGCAAAATGCTGGCTACTGGTGGCATGCTACAGCTCCCTTAAGAGTTCTTCCTGATTCAGCAGTAGCAAAACAACAACAACAAAACAGAAAAAACCCACAGTTTCAAAACTGCAGCTTCCTGGGCCATGCTGCCAGCATAAACTCTGGCTCTTTCAGGAGGCCGAGCATTTAAATGGGGTTTGTGACGGAGTGCTACAACTGGCTTAATGGCAACACAGACCCTCTTTGTGCCTAAAAATAGGGCAATGTGCATGGCTCTCAAGGCAGCAGAGCAAGCAGGCAGGGCCATGTTGACCTTAGCCACACCTGCTTAGCATAAAAGATAAAAAGGCTCTTCTGCTCAGAAAATAATTACAGATACACAACAAAGACAGATTCACATATAAAAGACCTCCAAATGGGTCACAGTGTTGGATAAATGTGCATAGGCTTGGAAGAGAAAAGAAAAAGAGTATAAAGAGTTATAAAAAGAAGTAAATCATTTTAAAAAATAAAAACAAAGGCTTTAAAGAGCGGGTACAGACAGTCGTAGATTAAAAGAATTAAAGAAAAAGCCCCATAAAGATGTAGTATACACAGATAATCTGGTTGGGTATATTATTGTGTTTTCTTTAATTTATTTGACTGTGAAGGAGCTAAGTACAGAGAGACATTTCATTTTGTAGGCTGCTAAGCTAAACCAGCATATATGTTTTAAAGATATCTTGACTTCAAAATTTGGGCCTAAGGATTTGTTGCTTTGGAAAAGAGGTTCTGCTTTTGTTTCCACAGATGAGAACCTGTGGATTAATTCCAGACTAATGTGGTTTTATGGACCAAGACCCCCCAAAAAGTCACCATGAACACCCTCCAAAAAATTACTTCACCCAACAAAAAGCAGGAAGCAGTTTAGAGAGAACTACACCAAGATTCCCTAAATGATTGTTTATAAATGTTTGTTTACATTTAAAGGGGGATATGATATAGATATGAACAATCTGCATTGGTATGGATCTTGGTCTATTGATACAAATTTTAGGTCAATTTTGTTATATGTATGTTTCTGCTCTTGATTAAAGTATTGTGTTTGTGCAGCTCATTTAAAAATGTAATGTATAATTAATAAATATAGGTTAATCGATAATTACCTATAATAGTCAAGCTTGTAGTCATGTTAGTTAGGTTTTCTAGATATGTAGACATATATTTCAGTTAGTTAGGTATTCTTCAAATCTTTCAGAGACCTTCAGAATATGGCATTTAAAATGCTTTAATAACTTAGGACTTTTCATGACAATGAGACACATCTGCTCCTGGCAACACCAATTACTTCAAGAAGATGATGGCATCAAAGAGGCTCCTCATGGAGTTTGTTAGCCATTTGGGCAAGAAACTGCTCTTGCCTGAACTGCTTGACTAGACTTGCAGGAACCACAGAAAAATGACCGCTAAAGGAACCTTTGGGGTTCCTGCTTCATTAAAGAGTCTGTGAGACATTCTGTAAGACACAGAAGAAAGTGACTGACAAACTACCAATATAGACAGAACTGTCTTTGAAATTTCTTGCTTCATGGAAAAGTCTGCTAGATATTATGGGCCTGTTGGCTGAAGATGGATGCCCCAACAGTACAGAAAAACTTTGGGTAACTGTCCAGGCAGCGAGATGTCTCTGTCAATTCTAGAATTTTGGAAGTTGTTTACAATGCACTTCCTGTTTACTTAGGTAATATTATATCCTTCTGGAATCTTTGATAGAGCTTAAAAATAGATAGTTATAGTTTTCCTTAGTTATGATGAAAGACAAAGTAGATAAAAATATTGTAACTGTGATTCTTGCTTGATATCTGTTTTGTTATATGTAATCTTATTATGTTGAAGTTAAAACCTTCCTTCTTATTTAGACAGAAAAGGGAAGATGATGTAGGAAGTCCTTCTGTATATATGTTGCTTTTATTGGTTAATGAATTAAAAAATCTGCATTGGCTTGTGATAGGGCAGAGTGGAGCTAGGCAGAGAAAACTAAACTGAATGCTGGGAGAAAGAAGGCAGAGTCAGGAGACACCATGTAGCTCCAGAGGAGAAAGATGCAAGCTGCTAGCTGAAACCTTACTGGTAGGCCACAAACCTCATGGTAAAATATAAAATAAAAGAAATGGGTGAACCAAAGACGTAAGAGCTAGCTAGCAATATTCTTAAGTGATTAGCCAAGCAATGATTTAAATAATATAGTCTCTGAGTGATTATTTCAAGTCAGGGTGGTCAGGAAATGAACAAATGTCCTCCTACAACAATCAGTGACCTGGGAGAATTGAAGTTGCTCAGACCCCACAACCATACCCAAGGGGCTGCCATCAGCCATCAGAGGGATGTCGAGATTCTTCATATTAGCTTGGCCCACAACTCTGCTGTCAGCCATCACTAGAGCTGGTCTCCCTACCCTGATGGCCATCCCTCACTCATGGGGACAGGTGAGAATGAATGACAATGAATGCTGTGAGCACCCCTGTGCCAGACTGGGTCACAAACATGAGCAGATATGCAGGAACATTGCTGCACTCTATGAGAATGCATGAACAATTACATCTGGAGGGTGATGGCTCTACCAGAGTAGGTACTTGGCATAGAGCTCCTAGGGTTACCTAGGAAACTGTTGTGGAGTCTGACGGCGGAGAGGGAGGGACTGTTCTGAGGCAGAGAGAGGCATGATACAAGTACCACGTGGACCATGGATGATCACAGAAGCGGTGGGGCACTGTAAGTAGTCCTATTTATTTCTCCCCCAGGGAAGAAAAGAAAAGATTGTGCATAAAACATGCATGCTCTCAAAAATGCTTTGGCTCTGAATACAGATAATTTTTTCTAATACAACTCTATAGACATCTGATGGTACCACTCTCACACATAAAAACATGCCTAGGAGTGCCCTGGCTCTGGCTCCCATGAAACATAATCAGGTATCTATCAGTTTTCCATCCCATTACACGTTGGGAAATGAACTATAAGATATGCACACAGTTCATTATAAATAATGTCCTTAGTGTGTCCATCACTAAGAAGAGGATGCAGGAAGAGTGGGCGGCCTCTTAATTAACTTGCCGACTTAGTGTCATAAAACAAATGGATTCAAGGAAGCAAAAAGATCCACTTCCCTATTTCAAGTGCACCTTGATGATGCCTGCGAGTAATTCGTACCTCTGAATAATGAAATAGGAATTTATCAGCCTGGTTTTTCTGCTAAAGCATTTGTTTACCTTTTTTTTTTTTGTATGAGCGATGGTTTAAAATATGCAATGGTTTATCAGCTGAAAGGAAAAAGCAGGATTTTTTATTATTTGCATATTTCCTTGTCTAAGAACAAGGACTTACACATAACAAATAGGAACTATTGTGCTGATTTGTGGTATAACAACAACAAGATGTATTAACAATGTTTTCCACTCTCATTGAATCTTATACTTTAAAAACCTTCCACGTTAATCTGGGAAGATGATTCAGAGGTTATAAGCATTGATTACTCTTCCAGAGGACTTGAGTTCCCAGCAACCATACAGCAACTCACAAGTGACTGTAATTCCTGTTCCAGGGGATCTAATGTCCTCTTCTGGCCTCTGAGGGCACCAGACACCCACATACAAACACATACATACATACATGCAGACGAAACACGCATACACATAAAATCAAAAAGCAGAGACAACCCAAACAACCACCAATTGGTAAATGAACAACCAAACTATGGTAGATCCCACCATCGACTTTTATGTGGCCATAAAAATCTAGTGGAATGCTGGCACACGCTCTGACATGCTAAGTGAAAGAAAGAAGCTAAAAACAAAAGAACACATGCTGTGTGATTCCACTCACACCGACTGCCTCACAAAGGCAAACCCAGCGCCAGGTAGCAGACTAGGGGCTGCTTGGGGTATAATGGCGGGAACAGCATGAGTATCCATCAGCAGGAGGCTTCTTTTCTTGGGAAGGCTAGGGAAAATCTGGCACTGTAGTCCAGACACAATACAAAAATATACTAAACCTCACTGACTTGAACCCCTAAAATAGGTGATCCTTTTCTATAACATGTAAACTATACCTCAAAGCTAAAACAAAAAACAAATAACAACAACAAAAAAAAGCCTCACACCTTTCAGGAAAAAGAGTCCATAATGTCAAAGTGAAGACTTAAGACTTCACTAAGGCCAGGGGTGATGGCGGGCACCTGTCAGCCCAGCTAATGAAAACAGTTGAAGCAGGAGGATCTCTTGAGCCCAGGAATTGGAAGCTAGCTAGACAACACAAAGAGATACCACCTTAAAAAAAAAGAAAAGAAAGAAAAAAGACTACACCGGAGCAAAATGGGATTACAGAAAGACACCTGTGTGCCACAGATGGCCCAAGAGCAAATGAAAGCGTTAGTACCCCCATCAGAAGGCAAACTGAGGCAAGTGCTCTGCCGTCCAAGTCAGGATGATGGCAGGAACCAAGGCGTTTGATTCATTCCCAAACACCCATTAAATAAGAGGATGAACAAGAAAACAACCAACAGGACGGCATGAAGCCCCAGAACAGATTCCACCAGAGGAATTCTGGTGTCACAGAGCTGTGTAACCTTCGTTAGGTAACCACTGACTCACTCCCCTTTCCTCCCAGAAATGCTTACATCCTGCATCAAAGAGCCCTAATTGCAGAGTTAATCAGATGGGCAAGCTACTTCAGATTGCGATGAGAATATCAATTCTAACCAGGACAGAACAGCACCATGAGCCAGTAGCACCCTGGTGATAAAAATCCAACCCCTGAGTCTTTTGTAAAGATGTTTGTTCCACAGATGTTCAGCTAATCCTTTTGTAAGAGACCGTTTTGAATATGCATTCTCTTTCTTATGGCCACAAGCAAACTAAAAAAGAAACCAGTGTATAAAATTCCTCCATGATGCTCATCTTTCAGTGCATTAAAAACAAACAAACAAACAAAAACAGGAACTCAGGGCTGGAGAAATGGCTAAGTGTTTAAGAGGATGCTGCACATGTAGGGGACCCAAGTTTGGTTCCCGCTGCCCACAATGAGCACCTCATTTGTGGAGTTACAAATGCCTGTAACTCCAGCTCCAGGGGATAAAAATCTACCGTCCTCTTCAGACCTCCAGAGGCAACTACAGGCACACACACACACAAACACACACACACACAAATAAAAGTTAAAAAAATAAACTACCTGTCCAGGGCAATGGCAGGGAAACTGAGGATGGTTACAGAGCAGAAGACTTTGTGCAGGAATTTGACAACCTTGCAGAAGAACATAGTGTAGATCCACCAGCAGCACTGAGGGCTGGCGCTAAGGATGATGTCGAAGGGCACGCAGACCAGGCTAGCACAAATCCCAGAGCAGGCCAGGTTTTTAATGAACCTGTTGGTGACAGATTTGAACACAGTTGTGCGGCAAGTTGACCATAACACCATGAAGTTTCCTGGCCAGATATGTAAAAAAAGAAAAAAAGAAATGAAAGTGAATTAGGGGTTTAAAACATGAGGAAAAACAACAAGAAAGAAGGAAAGAGAGAAACACGGGTTAAATATTTTGATATGTTAAGCATTTATTTCAAGGATATTGCACTGTCAATTTATGTAAAACTGCTAGAGCACATCCATACCAAAAATTCTACATTAAATTTTAGTACTACTTTGATTTTTTTAATTCCAGGCAAAAGATATCCTGCAATGATGGCTCAGTCTTATTGGTGGTATAAACAATCAGCTAGGTATTTATCTCAGGCATTCTAGAGTCATAGATGAATTTATTTTCACCATGCCCAGTTCCAGAGTGCTGGCGAAGAAACCCAGGGCTTTCTGCATCCACACCTGAATCCCTGAGCACCAGTCTGCTCTTCTTAAGTTTGCTAAGGACTTCCAGGTTGTAGAGCATCCAACAGAGGCACAGTGCAAGCCACACACGGAATTTACAGCTAGTATTTCACAGAGTAAAAGGAAGCAAGTGAATTTTAATGGTATATTTATTTAACCCAATTAATCCCAGCATTGTGATTACAACATAACATTACTAATAAATTATCGATAGTTTTCCATCTTTGCTTTTGTGCTGTCTTCAAAATCCAATGTGTATTTTATTTTACATTTCCAGGGCCTTTCTGTTTGAAGTGGTCACATTTCAAGTACTTAGAGGCCACAAGCAGTGAATTAGATTGCTTTCTATGGTTGTGATAAACACCATGATCAAAAACAACTTGGGAGCTGGGCAGTGGTGGTGCACACCTCAATACCATTACTTGGAGGCAGAGGCAGGCAGATCTCTGTGAGTTCGAGGCCAGCCTGGTCTACAAAGTGAGTTCCAGGACAGCCAGAGCTATTACACAAAGAAACCCTGTCTTGAACTGCACCCCTCCAAAAAAAAAAAAAACCAACTTAGGAAGGAAATAGCTCATTTGACTTACATTCCCATATCACAGTATGTCATAAGGGAACTAGGGCAAGAGGTTAAAGCAGGAATCTGACCGACATCAGGGATCTGAGGCAGAAACTATGGAGGAAAGCTGCTTACTGGCTTGCTCTCTAGGCTCAAGTTAAATCTTTCGTGTTCCCAGCCCCACCTGCTAAGCGGTGACACCACCCACAGTGAGTGGGCAGTCTCTCATCAATCGCTAATCAAGAAAATGTCCCACAGACTTGCGGCAGGCCAATCTGACGGAGATATTTTCTCAGTTAAGGCTCTCTTTTCCCAGCTGACCCTTATTTGGGTCAAGCTGACAAAAACAAACAAACTAACTAACTAACTTATTAAGCAGCACATGTAACTAGTGACCCACACTCTAGCCAGTGAAATTCTAGATTTTTCAGCAACAATGACCTCATCAGCCATCTCTCTTCACCAGTTCTCCTCCCTGGCTTCCACAGGCCAACCTGCTTCTGCTCTGTCGCCCACTCTCCCTGTAATGAATCTTCTTCTGTCCTGCCAGCCAGCTTCCAAATAATGACAGCAAGACTTCTTATTACAGTCTATTAGGAAAGCTTGACCTATAGCTTAGGTTTGTCTCACTAGCTCTTGTAACTTAAATTAACCCATTTATATTAATCTATGTTCTACCATGTGGTGTTACCTCTCGTCCATCTTGTACCTCCTGTTTCCTCTCCACGTCTCCTGGTGTCTCCTCCTCTTCCTTTCTCTACAGGAAATCCCACCTATAACTTCCTGCCTAGCTATTGGCTATTCAGCTTTTTATTATACCAATCGCAGCAATATATCTTCATACAGTGTACAAATATTCCACAACACCTTCCATAAGTCTCTGATTGGTCTTTTTCAGGGACTCTGGTGTCTCTACAATCTCTTCCTGGTTAGACTACCTGTTTCCGTGGCTTTCCACAACAATGCTGATGGTTCCCAGATTCATGTTCCAAAGAAGCATTTTCCTCTCAACCCCAGACTCCTCATTCCAATTGAGCCTGACAGTGTAGCTCTTTCTTAGTGCGTCAGCCTCCAGGGCCTGTGTATATAATCTGGTATCTGCCTGTAGACCCCATACCCTTCCATCTCTGGTTTGCAGAACCAGCTCTCTGGCTGCACCTGAACTGCACCAAGGTTCGCCCTAACCCCGGGGTGTCGGTGCACAGCATTCCTGGATTGTCTGACCTCTTCCTCATGGTTCCTTTTAATCCAGGCTTTAGTTTAAATACTGTCTCCTCCACATGGCCTTCCCTAACTGTCTCTCTGTTGTAAACACTTATGTTCCTGCCTCCATTTTACTTCATTAGAATACCCTACTGTTCATCTATAGTAAGTTATTAATTATTAGCCATTTGTTTCTCTCTTTTTTTAATCAGAGAAAAAAACATGTCACTCTTGTTCAGCTACAAGTCTACACACAGCTCAATATTAGGAAGAGTAGGCAACATATAAATAATTGTTAAATAAATGAATTTATAAAAATACATGGACAGCCGGACGGTGGTGGCGCACGCCTTTAATCCCAGCACTCGGGAGGCAGAGGCAGGCTGATCTCTGTGAGTTCGAGGCCAGCCTGGTCTACAAGAGCTAGATCTAGGACAGGCTCCAAAGCTACAGAGAAACCCTGTCTCGAAAAAAAAAAAACAAAAACAAAAAACAAAAAACAAACAAACAAACAAAAAAAACCATGGACAGACAACAATCAAAACTCCGTGTAGTGAAACCATCCTTTCGGGGGTGTGTCATCATCAGTTTCTAAACTGAACTCTGAATTAGAATGGCATACTGAATCCAGGCCTGTTTTTGACTGAGGACCCTCAACTGCAAAGATGCCCCAGTGGAGTGGGCTCCAACTCAACTCTCAGACTCCTAGACCTGGAGCCCGCAGCCCACCAAGCTGCCCAGAGCCCATCTTCAGGTGTATCACACAGCACATTCTTGTGCCTACTGAGAAAGCAGGTCCATCTGTAACTTGACTGGCCCCCTAAGGACACGACCTGTCCAGGGGATGCCTGCTGATGAGCCATTTGACAGCAGAGCCACGCACCATGGGAAGGACACGATGCTACAGAGGGCACAGCAGATCCAGAGCTCCAGAAAGGGTCACTCCAAGGAGTTGCGTTGGTCTCTGAATCCGGACAGAACTTACTGCCAAGTTCTCAAACACAATGTTCTATGATGCCTATTATCTTGCAGACAATGTAGAAAAGCCAACTAATGTATCTAGGTACTGAGTCCAGCTGCTTCCAGGAATTCTCTACAGAATTCTGTATTAGCACGGTGACTCAGTAAGCAAACATGAGAGGTGTTTACACACACACACACACTCCCATTTATTCAGGATAAGAATTGCTTATAGTGACGCCACCTGTCATCAAGGTGATAAACTGAACAATAACGGCGTATGAGGGGCCTGCTGATGTGGAAGTTCGTTCTTGGCCTTTCCTCACTGAAACACAAATTAGAGTCTGGCCAAAGCATCCTTCCTTACATGGTTTTACAGGCAGGATTTAAAAGTCTGGTCGTGGATCTATGAATGGAATGCCCACTAGAAGAGAGCGATCATCTCAACAGCTCCTAGGGCAGGAAGGGGCTAAAATGGCATCTGGTCAAGGATATATTACAAATAATAATACAATTATAAGGATATCTAGTTATTTATTTTTTTAAAAAAAATCTTTAAAAACACCTTTATCCATCATCTTCCCACAAGTGGCAGGAAGTCCTCTTGTTCATTTTCTCACAAAATAAAAATCAAGAATTTTAATTTAAAAAAATGGAAAAAAGGAACACTATTCATTTTTTAACCTTATTACCAGGAAGCCAAAGCATCCCCCCTTTTAAGGTATGATTCTATGTGCATTCTTTGTAACACTTATTTTTTTCAAGTTGGGGTTACTTACAAATAAATGCATAAATAAGCAAATACATATTGCCAGAGGATACAAAAGGGATGACACTGATCCATTTGCCACTGATGATAAACAAACAAACCCCCAAACTTTTCAACGTTGTATGATGTCTTTTATTTCAGATCACCCCTGGCTGCCTCCATGCTTATTGCCCAGATGTGTAGCATCCTAGTGAAATAAAATCATCCTAAGGTCTGTCCTGGTCCTTTCGACTGCTGTAGCCGAACACTGAGGCGAGACAGCTAGTTGGGAAAGAAAGAGAAAGTGAGAAAAGAACACCACACACACTGCCGCAGCCACTCTCTGGTTCTGAGTTCAGTCTCCCACTGCCTGACGCCCAGGAACATCAGTGCAGCCAGAACCTGCAGTTGAACTGTGCTGTCTTCTCTGAGAACCATTACAAAGGAGACTGTGAAAAGGGGCCGATGCACTCTCTTAATTCCACCCTCCTCAAGAGCAAGGATCTAATTGTTCAATGCTTCCGTCTTTAATGGTGCTGCCTTCTTACCCACAAGCTTGCCACAAAGTACCTAAAAGAAGGTCTCCGCGTCAGAACAGAGTTCTGCGGCCAAGCAGAACAGCACACTCTCTCCCTAACGTCTCCCACCGGCATTTTAAAGCCTCCAGATCACACAGCTACTTCTGAGCCCTTGGGTGTCTTTCTCTCCTAGTGCTCACACTCCACTCTGCACAGGCATCTTGAACATCTTTGTTTAATCAATAAACTCACTGACTTTCCCTCTCTCTGAGCGGTCCTGACATCCTTCTTTCTTCATGATGAAGGTTAAGTATACTGGTGCACCTAAATAGAGGTCCCCGAGGCTCTAAGGAGTGCAGCAGCAGTTTGGTAGTGACAACACCACAGACCGGGCTATTTATAAAAGAAATAAGTAGCCAAAAAAGCTGGAATTTGGGCTTGAAATAGCTCAGTGGAAAAGAACTTGCTACTCAGGCCTGATTATCTGACTTTGATCCTGGGATCCCATGGTGGAAGGAGAGAACTGACTCCTGAAAGTTGTCCTCCGAGTTCCACGCATCCACTATGGCATGTACACACACACACACACGCACACACGCACACACACGCACACACACACACACGCACACACACACACACACACACACACACACACACACACACGCACACACACACACACACACACACACACATAATAAAAAAAAGTAAGTAAAAAACATTTCTTATTGTGGAGTATGGAAATCCAGGATCAAGGCACGAATCAGTTCAACTGTCTAACCAGGGCTGCTCTCTGTTTCCATGAAGGCTCCCTTTGCTGCATCCTCTAGAGGAGATGGGTGTGGTGGGAGGAGGAGGGCAAGTGAGCCAATCACAGTGGGAGGAGCCCTTTTATAAGAGCCATGATCCAGTTCAGGCAGGGGAGCACAATCATGGTGTGACCTTTTTTTATAAGAGCCATGATCCTGTTAAGGCAGGCAAGCAGCCCTCATGGCTGAATCTTCTTTTGAAGCCCAATCTTAATACTATCATGTCAAATGCTAGGCTGTAAGCACCAACATTTTAAAGGGGACACATTGAAATTAGAGCAAAATTGAGATTCAAATGCATGTTTTTCTTTGAATCCTTACATGAACTGCTCAACTCAAACTCTCAAATGGAATTCTCTCTCATCAGAAAGAGAGACTGAGCAAAAAGGGACAGTGAGGGAAAGAAAAGACCAGAGGAAAGAACTTCCTTGGTGTAGAGGAGTGAATGACCCCTGGAGAAATTCTGAAGACACCGCAGGGCTGGGTGAACCTCGGGGCAGGGGAGGGGAGCTGGAGCAACAGCTACCATTCAAAGTTCACGTCTCCAGAGGAATGCTTAAAGACGCCATCTTGTTCTGGTCTTTAAAACAGTCTTTCCCTCTTTAACTATTCAGATCATCCCCTAGCAACCCAGAAGGCCTGGTGGTTCTCAAGGCCATTCACTCTACAGCCCTCACTTGAAATCTGGACCCTTCCCTCACTCGTGAAGTGTTAATTTGCCATACCTTGTGATTAAACTCCCTGGTAGCTGCCCCATACTGCCTAAGCTGATAGCTGTTATCATGAGAAAATTATGATATTTCAGCTACAATTAATTTGATTCAGGCACTCTTCCATTTAAGAAAGATTCCGGGAGTTCAAATTAAGGAGGAATTGAATTAGCAGGAGAGAGCTACACAGTGAGTATATTAAAATTCATGGTGAATTTTAAGCCATCACCTCAAAAGAAAAGCATCTTATGAAATACATCTTTCCAATTTAACCTTGGATAGCTTCTCCTTGGAGTACTCATTCCCAATGAATAATTCAGGTATTCACTGGAGCCATTGTTGGAATGCTGAAGAATACGAAAAGGGACTCCCGTGATAGCCTTGTCTGGTCTTCTCCCATGAGGCCACACAGAGAGCTTCAGGTAAGACTGCAACAACCACAGAGGCAAACTTTATACACCAAGATCCAAATGGCCGCTGTCTCGACTTTCTCTGTCAGAGGTCCCCAAGTGGTCCCGTGGGTCTCTCAATACACAAAAGCACAAGGTAAGAAAAGAGTCAAGACTCCAGTCTAAACTATAAAGTTTTCATGGTTCCCAAATCCCTTACTCTCCGGTCGTTCAGGCTGGCCGTGTTGAGACGCTATGGTAAGAACCTCAGGATCACCTGCTCCACCTGTGACAGCAATGACTAGTGGCCTCGCTTTCCACTTCCCTTTCATTAGGCGCTGTAAATGAAACAGAAATCGTGTTGACGGTTATTCAGCAATGTAACAGTATTGAGAGGCAGCAGAACCTTTAAGAGCTGAGTGTTTCCTTAAGAGGTGGAAAGGCTTTTCTCCTGCGAGTGAATGCTCACTCTCACAGAACTAGATTGGTATGCCAGTGTGTCGTCATGGATTGAGCCTGGCTCCTCCCCTCTCTCACACACAGACAAGCTTGGCTCTTCCCCCTGAGCTGAAGCCTCCTGAAACCCTCACCAGAAGCTAAACTGCTGTGAGCGCTGTGCTCTTAGACTTCAACCACTATAACTGTGAACTAAACAACCTTCCTATAGCCACAGAAAATCTATTAAAGCATGGGTGGGGGGAGAATGTTTCTTGTGAAAAGGAACCAAGTAGTCTGGCGCTCTCCACCATCAGGCACGCGAAGAGCCAAGCTGACTGCAAAGAGGTGAACTAGCTCACCGTCCTAGTTATCTACGGCACAGGCCACCTCAGTAAGGGGTCTTTGCAGACACAAAAGGGTTCCTTCAGAGGACCAGACATTGTCACAACTAATATAAGCTATGCCTAGAAAGCAGAGTTTGGATCCCAGCACCCATATAAGAAGTGGGGTCGGGGACATGCATATCCCTTATACTCCAGAACAAAGGAATAGGGGAAGGCACAGATCCAGATTCAGGGAGAGCCCCTTCCTTAAAGGAATACAGCAGAGAGTGATAGAAGACACCCAGCAGCTTCTGCTGGCCTCCACCTGCAAGGTGCACACATGCATGGATACTTACACAACCACATACATACATACATACATACATTCGCACCCACTAGATAAAAAAACATTAAGAGTCATAACTTGCAATTCTGTTCACCTTTTGTTTTTTGTTCTCTCTCTCTCTCTCTCTCTCT
>NW_004949096.1:26802676-26809339 GCF_000317375.1 Microtus ochrogaster
GTGTGTGTAAGAGAGAGACAGGGTTTCTCTGTGTAGCTGCATAGACCTGGCTGACCTGGAACTTGCTTTGTAGACCAGGCTGGCCTTGAACTCACAGAGATCCGCCTGCCTCTGCCTTCCAAGTGCTGGAATTAAAGCACCACACTCAACTAGAACCAAGTACCTTTTTTTTTTTTTTACAACGGAGAGTTGCTTTATAAATAAAGACATAAATAAATGATTAAATGAAAACTCGAAGCTTCCTATGATTTTATTCGACTCACCAGATTTTTTTCTCTGCATTCTTGGTTTTGTAGGTACACTTACTGATGACGATGAACTCCGGTCAACAAGCTGAATGTTTACTACCCCGCCCCCATTGTCAACACACTGTCAGCGCAGGCTGAAGAGACAGTCAACGCTGACACACGGTGCTGGACTGTAATTAGTGCACATGTGATGCGCACACACCACACTCTCCGCCCCCTCTCTTCCAGTAACTATAATTATGTAGCTGGAAAGGAAAATTATGTTGGGAATATTTCCGAGGGCCTCGAGGGTAAGATAGTTTGAGGACTAAGAAAAGAAAATGAACGCATTCCGCTTCATTCCACTGGGACCAACACAGCTGGGGAGTTAGGGAAGCGAGGCTTGGAAATCCGAGCTTCGCTCCTTGTGATCTGGATCTAATCTGACAATGACATACTTAAAAGTTCAAATTCCATTACTTTTCATGGCTGAGTGTGGGAGGGGAGGCAGGAAGAAGAACAAAGACTGGAGGGTGAAGAGTTCGGGAAAATGTTGGAATTCTAACAGATCTGAGGCCATTCTTCCTCGATTGTGAAGGTCGTTTCCCCAGCACACCTCCTCCAAGTCCTTTACCACTTCCTCCTGTCCCCAAAGGAAGGACAAGACCCACAGAGAAGGATGGTCCTGGAGGGAGGGGCTGGGAGAACCAGTGCAGCAGATGGGGTGAGAGCTAACGGGGGCCAGATCCAGGCCAGGGCCAGATGGTCAGGGCGTGGAAGGCTCTGGATCTGAAGTTGAGAGCAAGGTCAAGACTGGAACACAAGCATCCCTGAAAGAATAATGTACAGCACACAGCCCCACGAGGATACTCAAAATATGAACAGGGAATAGATGCTCAGAATGCCAGGAGTCAAAAATGTCCTGGGAGGAGAGAGCAGTATAAAGTACACGATAGAACAGATCAGTGCACGGCTAACATACGAAGAGCGGGAGAACTAAGGCCCTCGGAAAATACCTGCCTGTAACAAAGGGTGTACAGTGGACAGACACATACTATTTCAAAGGCAAGCTGTGGCTGTGAGACAGCTCAGCAGCAGCAGATCTTGCTGTGAAAACCGGGTAACCCGAGTTCAAGCCCCAGAGCCCACATAAAGGTGGAAGGACAGAACTGACTCCATAAAGTTGACCTCTGACCTCCCAAGGTTCGCCGTGGCACAAGTGTCCTCACCCAAGTCATGTACCCATGCACACGCCCTCACACACACACACACACACACACACACACACACACACACTCACTCGCAGAGCTATTTGTCAGGCTGTAACAGAGGATGCTACGTGAGGGCTAAGATAGAGAGAAAGGACAGCAAAGCACTGAGAGCAGACCAATCAGGAAACTCGGTCCTGCTCTACCCATCTCCCCACATTGAGCACCATTGTGCATGTGCCTTTCCCAGGGGCTATTTATGGCAACTTGGGCTCTCTGTGTCTGAATCTTCCTTGCTGAAGACTGAACAAAAGGTTCCCTTTCTTTGTATCATTTTCTAAGAATCCAAGATTCATGATGATGACGGGCGGAGAGATGCAGATAAACCCAGGAGAACTTAGCTAATGTTTTAGCATTTCATGAATATATTGGCTTCCGGCTGCCATGTTTCCCTTCTCACACTAGTTGATTTGAATATCACGGTTATTTGTCATGTAATTTTCCTGCAAGTTCAAAATAAAGTCAGCATGCTACACTATTAGCCTGTCAGAAACATAAATGAGAAGATATGACCTGTTATTTTTCCCATTCCAAAACAAAAGACAGAGAGAAATGTTTTCTGTCCTGTAAGAGAGTGATTTCCTACCTTAAGGGTTCATGAAAGACTAGCTTTCACAGGACAAACAATGTCACCAAGTAATATGGATAAAATCACTAAGATCTACAAGAGCTACTTCACTAAGCCACACACCCCGATGCCACACACCCTTGACATGCTGCTTATAAAGGTTATGTATGCAGAACGCATGGCTAAGGATAGAGCACGGACTCATGATTTTTATAGCCAGACAAGTAAGGAAATGAAGGTCACCTTTTGTGCAAAGACTGTGACACATTACAATTTATAGACCCACTATAGACCCATAAGGAACTTTCTGAAGCTCCTTCACAGGAGCAAGAGATATGTCACACTGGACAGATTTTAGGATACGGACAGAAGAAATCTGGACGAGCCATTACTATAGCGCCCTTGTTTCCAGAGGTGACCAGAAAGCCTTAGAGAGAGAAAGGTGTTTGCTAATTGGGAAGACGAGGGGGAAGAGAAGCATGCCAAGGCCACAGCACAGCCCTTCGCCTTTACTATGGCTGGCGACAGGAAAACCAGGGCACCTTCAAGAGTCCGGATGACAAAAGCAAGTTTTATTTGTTGGCTTTTTGTAATTGCTTTGGTTGTGGTGCCTTAGGCTCTGCTCTACGCTGTTTTGTGTTTTGAGACAGGGTCTCTCCCTATGTAGACCAGGCTGGCCTCTAACTCAAAGAGATACGCCTGCCTCTTCCTGTCCTCCTCCTTTCTCTCTTCCTCCTCCCTATCCCCTTTCTCTCAAAGGAGTCAGAGGTGTCATGACATTGTGCACTGCTGGGAAAGACTATTTTGAACTCCCAATGACCATGTCTGTGGTTTTTGTTTTTTTTTTTTTAAACTTGAGTAGGATCAGACACGAATAGCTACTGGAAAATTAAGCAACATTTACTTAGACAAAAAGACAAGCCCTTAGCAGGCTTCATCTGAAAAGGCCACTTTACTCTGGAGTGGAAATGATACCACAGGGCTGAGATCCCTGTTTCTTGGTGTTGTTGCTGCTGCTGCTGCTTTATTGTTCGGCTGTTTTTTGAGATGCTGACTTCTAGTGAGTTCCAGGTCAATGTGTAAAACTGCCAACCAGTCCATGGCCAAGTGACCCCCGTCTACAGTGGTTATCTCTTGTAACCAATGAAACTGTGAGGACTGGGGGAAACATGACTTCATCTGAGCTCCAGCTGCTATGTCCACTCCTAACACCATCATGTGGAAGACGGCAAACGCCAGATTCCATTTTTCAGGACTGGCTAGTAGTTCGAGTGAAGGGCCATCCCACAGCCCATTAGTTCCAGCAAAAGAAGTTTATGTGAATGAGTGCACTTCATTATAAATCCACTGGAAGGTGGTCTGTGCTGGAGCTCAATGTCCTTAAAATAAATCCTTTTTATTCCTAGAAACACCTTTTCCAGGCTGCTGCCAGCTTGGACTGTTGCCCTTAACAACGATCGTGCTCACTCTTTTACATGCCCCGCTAATGACAGTCTCAAAGCAACATTAGACATGTGCTTCAGGACTAACAAAACTCCTCACAGAGCCCGCCTGTTGGGGCGCTACCTCTGGGATGCTGTACAACATGGCTCTATGGAAGGAAGTGGAGCCTTTGGTTATTGGGTTAATTTTGTGGTGAATCACATGTTTATATTCAGTTGACAATAGCAATGTGTTTTTAAATTCTAAGATAGGTTTTTAAACTTCTTTGATTGTGTTTATGAGTGTTTTACCTGCATGTATGTGCCCACAGAGGCCAAAAGGGGACTTCAGATCCTCTGGAACTGGAGTCACAGACAGATGTGAACTGCCATGTGGATGCTGGGAATCAAACCAGCTTATCTCTGGAAGGGCAGCCAGTGCTCTTAACTGCTGAGCCATTGCTCCAATCCCTTAGGATAGCTCTTTGAAATAAGTTCAGTTTAGGTTTGCATAACTACCCTGAAATCCATGAATTGCAAACACATTCTGGAGTCTTTTTCCATATTGTTTTCTTATATTGACATTTTCCTTAGAAAAATGCGTTAACCAACAAGAGAGATGGGAAATGTCCTCAGATTTAGTTAATGAGGTAGTAGAAATAAAAGATCTAATGGGAAGTTGATAGTCATAAGTGTAGAAACCCAGGCCTGTGGAGAAGACCTGAGTTTGATCCCCAGGATCCACAGAAGCCAGGCGCAGAGATGCCCACTTGTGTACTGGGGAAGATAAGGGTGGATCAATGGGGCTCACTGGCCAGCCAGCCTAGACAACTTGACAAGGTTCAGGCCAGTGAGAGACCATCTCCAAAGAGGGACACCAGCTGAGGTTGTCCTCCAGCTCCCACATGCACCACCCCTCACCCCTGAACCACACACAGAAGGAGAAATGAAAAACTCCAGAGGCAAAGCTAAAACTAAGGCAATCTGATCAAATGGGCAAAATTTTGACCCCCAAACCCCTGAATACTACCTGTCCCCACCAAATGAATAATTCCCCCTCTTGAATTTTGTGCCATCAACTGTGTTGTCTATTATTTGAAGATAAAGTATTTACTTTTGTGATTTGTTTTATGTGGCCTTGGGCAAGTTCTGAAACATGTTTCTGTTACATGACTCACTCATTGTGGTTTTAAATAGGAGACAGAGAAAAGACCTTCATAATAGAATTCAAAAGAACAAACTCATTCACTTTATGTCTTAAATTCTCAAGAGGGAGCTTTTGGTTAAACTTTAAAATCTTGGTAATTTTTAAGCATTTTAAAGCTAACTAACTATACCTCTTTTGTTCCTTTAGTGCCCCAAAGTCATGTTTCATATCACTTCATTTTAAAACTAATAATTTATTCTTGACCAAAACTATACACACTATTTCCAATATACTATTAAAATTTAAGCTGGGCAGTGATGGCACATGCCTGGGGAGGCAGAGGCAGGCAGATCTCTGTGAGTTTGAGGCCAGCCTGTTCTACAGAGCGAGTTCCAGGACAGCCAGGGTTGTTACAAAGAGAAACCCTGTCTTGAAAAAACAAACAAACAAAATAATAATAATAATAATAGAAGGGAGTGGAACTGACATTTAAGCCATATTTTCTTTTAGTATTGATCAAAACTTGTACACTAAATTCTACTTAAAATGAGCTTATTTCTATTTTTAATTTTTTAAATTATAGTTTCTGCAGCAACAATCAAAATGTCCAAATTATAAGCAACCTCAAAAGTTGCAATAATTGACAATACACAATTGAACCACTCAGAATGGCTTTCTCCATGCTCTGCATAGCAGTTTTCTTTTGTTTTGTTTTGTTTTTTGAGACAGGGTTTCTCTTTGTAGCCCTGGATGTTCTGGAACTTGCTCTGTAGACCAGGCTGGCCTTGAACTCAGAAATCTGCCTGCCTCTGCCTCTCAAGTGCTGGGATCAAAGGGGTGAACCTTCATCGCCTGGCCAACTTTGTATAACTTTTAAGTGGCTAGAACCATTCTTATAAAGACTAGGTTGTAATTATGACATCTATTTTTATAACCTAAAAAATAAACTAACATTTGCATTATAATAAGTAATTAAGTATTACTAGATTAATTAATAAGTAACTTAAAAGATAGTCAATGATCTCTCTCCCCCTCTGGTACTCATGTTCTTGTGTGGGCTTCTCTCACAACAGGATCAACTAGCAGAAATAGGACACGGCAGACATGACAGCGAGACTTCCAAAGCTTGGTCGCAGGGGACACAAGCGCGCTCCTTTCCTCTCTCTTGGGTCCTGGGCCCTGGGAAAAGCCAGCTAGCTGATAAGCTTCTAGGAACCCAGCAGCCTGGTGAAGAGATCCTCGCAGTAAGGCAATGAAGTCATGCGAAGGGGACCTTCTGTCCTTGCTCAAGCCTTGCTGTGCCTGCATCTCTGGCCAGCATCTGAATTATAATTTTATGAGAGGGTATGAGCCAGGAGCACCCAGCCAAGCTGCAGTCAAATCCCTGACCTTCGGCAGCTGTGAGAGGTGACAAGCGCTTGCTGCTTAGAGTAGCTATGTGGTGAGGTCCGCTCCTTCCCCAACAGTGCACAGAAGGAGCGTGCTCATGCTGACCTTGAAGGACCATGTAGCCAGTGAAATGATCTATGAAAAGTGCCAAGCTCCGCCTCACTCCCAGTGAGTGTTAAATGGCTGTCATGTCAGGGGCCTTTCCGCCATCACGGCCTAACTATGAATTAGTGAGACTGATTCCCAGACGCCAGGAAGACATCACAGCATTCACTGTGCGGCCACAAAATAATTGCTTCTTCGGAGTGGTACACTGAATTATCCATCCTCCACGGAAGGTGAAAAGAAATGCTTGAAACTTTCCTCCTCCATGCAGCCCTGACAACTCTTGAGAGTGAACCTCCGGTGGGGCGTCCTGACTTCCTAAGGGCTGCACATGAGAGCCCAAACCCCGACAATTTAGAGTCCTTAAAAAGAGTTTATCAGTTTCAGTTCTTCTCACCCAGTTCAACTGGTAAGATCACCTGTGAGGTGATACTGACGGCCTGCGAGGTGACGGTGAGTGTCTGTGAGGTGACAGTGAGGGTCTGTAAGGTGACAGTGAGGGTCTGTGAGGTGACAGCGAGGGTCTGTGAGGTGACAG
>NW_004949096.1:26813453-26817477 GCF_000317375.1 Microtus ochrogaster
TCTGTGAGGTGACAGTGAGGGTCTGTGAGGTGACAGTGAGGATCTGTGAGGTGACAGTGAGATTCTGTGAGATGACAGTGAACATCTGTGAGGTGACAGTGAGGGTCTGTGAGGTGACAGTGAACATCTGTGAGGTGACAGTGAGGGTCTGTGAGGTGACAGTGAGGACCATTCTGCATGAGAGGGACCTTGGCAGTGGGTAAGAGCCCACAGCAGGTGAGGGACAGACAAACATGCAATACAGACAGATCTTAGGTAAAAAGTTTATTGAGAGAAGGAGAAAGGGGAGGGAAGAGATTGGCCTCTGGGGCAGGAGTGGTGGAAGAGAAGAGAGAGACAGAGGCAGAGAAAGAAAGAGTAAGAAAAGGGAAGAGAGAGAGAAAGAAGTCGGTGGAGTTTTGCTTTCTAAGGAGACAGAATACTGCCTGTCCTGCGTGCAGACATGACATAGGATGTGATGCACTCTGTCAGGTCCTCAATGGGTGGGGCCAGGTTTGTCTGGATATTAACAACCTGTACCAACACATCCACTTCGTACCCTCAGAAGCAGCAGAAGCAACTCACGATGCCCACACTAACTCTGAATCATTCCGAAGCCTCTTCCTCTCCTTCTGTATTATCATCCCAGGACTCGGCATCCCCAGGAATCTCATCTCTTCTGTATTATCATCCCAGGACACGGCATCCCCAGGAACCCCATCTGCTCTGTATATCACTAGAGATAAGGCATCCCCATGAACTTCATCTCTTCTCTATTATCATCCAGGTCACGGCATCTCCAGGAACCTCATGTTACAGATCTGGAAAGAACCCCTTGTCTTGATGCAAAGTCATCTTTCATTACAAAGGGATAAGAGAGCTCTTGAGTAAATACGAGTGACCATGAGTTGGGAACCCAGAACCAGGCTGCCTGCAATAACATGTTATAATAGATGCCTTGAAGCCTTGAAGGCCACCGAGGATGGACTGCTCTCCCCAGTGGAATTTTCCTTTAGCCTTGTGTGGCGACATGATCTGTTCCAAAGACAAGAGCATTTCATATTATTGTCTCCTCCCTTAGGAGTTCATCCCACTGGGCCTGTCAGTCACCTGACCAAGAGACCACCCCTCAGGAAGGCTGATTCCCCTGAAGCCAAGCTTAGATAGGAGTTATTCTCTTAATGAGATAATGTTCTTTTCCTTCCCAGAAACCCTCAGTGCAGTTGTTCCTGGAGCTGCAGCCACTCAACTCTCAACTCTATTCAATTTGTTTTTTTTTTTTTTGTCTCTTCTATCCCTTTCTCTCAGACACTGGCCAGAGTCTAAACATGTTTTCTCTGGAACTTTGGGTGTTCTCACCTTCTCTCTGAAGCTCCAACTCCCCTTTGCCATGTCATCGTTGTTTGCTGACCTTCATTGCTGAACAAGCTGGCCTAATTCAAAAGGCGGACTCTCCCCACCATGCTCTACTGCCCCTCCCCACCCCGCCCTCCGGATCCCTCCTCCCCAAAGCTGTTCGGATTCGAAGCTCGCCTGCCCTGTTATTTTTCTCTCAAACAAAACTGTCCTTGAGTTTCTGATTTAAAACTCTTTTAGTAACAAGGTTGAAGAGCTCAGAAAAGAACCCTAATTTCTCAGGGAAACATGGTTCCAGTGTAGGGTTCCTCAAAGTTTCTGGTACCAGTGGGCCCCTGCAGAAGTTCCATGGCTTTTATTAGTCACTGAACAAAAGAAAAGTCATAAATTGATTATATCACAACTACTTTGGCAGAGACCACACAGCAAAGCAGGAAATCTCTGCTGTGAGGTTTCAGACGCTCTCTGATGACATGCATAACTTTTGGGTTTGTGGAAGGCTCTGCTAAGAACACCTTTCAAATGTTTTACCTCCATAGTAAAAAAGATATTAGGTCAAAACACAGGGATGCTCAAAGACAGCCCAAGACAATCAGCCTCTGGATCAGCAACATTCTCACTCCCTGCTACTATGCAGTTTAATCGGTCATTCGGCACTGCGGAATCTCCAGGACAGGGGAGGGTCTTTTGGTTTAATTTCCTGGCAATTCCAGTTTATGCTCGATGCCTTCTTTCCGCTCAAGCACACATGCCGCCCAGTGCTTGATTCTGTCACCTCTCCCCACAAAATGTGTTTGTAATACGCCTGCTCCTGCCTGGCATGGCCAGCCTCTCCGTTCAGCACCCTCCCCACCCTCCACCTCCCACCCGCTGGCTCCTGCTCTGCTCACACCATTTTAAAATCAATCCGGAACTTCACTACTGGAAGCCTCCATTGTTTCCCAGCCTTTGGATATGCTCCAAAAGTCGATCTGCTTGTCCCGAGAAGTCAGTAAGGAAGATAAAACCTGCTCCTTGACTGCCCAGTTCCTTAGAACAGACAAAAGCCCTATAGCTTTGGATGTGCATGGGGCCCTGGACTAAGGGCTGTGACGGGCCCTATGGGGCCTTCCTGGGAGTTCCCAAAGCCTCAGAGCTCCCCTCTGTATTTCTTCCCTCTCGAACTTTCTGCTCTTTCACTGTGACCATAGTTTTAGTTTCTGGATTTTTTTTTTTTTTTTTTTAACCCATGTTGTTCAAATGGTTCAGAAAAGCAGCATCAAGTTCCAGGTGGAGTCAAGATAGGACTCTAGGGCTTCTCAAACTCTAGAAAAAAATCCTCAGAAAAGAAGGCACTGCCACCCGGTGACGCTCACCTTAGGTTAGCAGCTGGCAGGAGAAAGGTCATGGTGCTGCTGGATGCTGGAGAGGCCTGTCTCATGTGAGCGAGCCTCTCTCTAATACACATGCCCTCCAGTTCCCCCATGAACCTCTCTCTAATACACATGCCACCCAGTTCCTCTCTCCACATGCCCCTCCCTAAGAAAACACGTGAGTTCCTCCTCGCTGCACAGGGCCACCACAGGCTCTACACTTGCAGAGCATAGGGTACAGCAAGGTCAGGGACCCACAGGGTGAGCGCTGCGGAAAGCTGGGGAAATCAGAGAGCCCTGGCAAGCCCGCACATGCGTCGCCATTCTTTCCTTCTCATCCGTAACCTTTTCAAATGGCATTTGCTTGAAATCCATCTTTTTGATGGGTTTAAATCAACACAACACACAAAAGCCACTAGGACTAAAATCCGTCATGCTCGCTGAAGCTGCTGCTTCAGTTCCTGCCCGGAGAAACAGAAGTCGGTGGAGGCTTGGCAGGAAAGCCGTGTCAGTGTTTACCAACAAGATCCAAAAGAATCTGACTCCTCAGAGAACAGAGAAATTCAAACTAAAATCAAAAAGAGAAACCAAAATAAAGCTGACAACATCTAGTACTAAGCAGTATGGAGACAGGGTTATATGTTTGGGGCTGACAAGCAAACTGTTACAGACAACAAGAAGAAAGCTGGCAGTACCTACAGATGCATGGACCTTAACTGTGGCTATGTGTATGTGTGTGCCGTGAGTGTGTGTGTGTTTACATGGGTGTGGATGCATGGGACAGGCACAGGTGTATCTGTACATGTGTGAACATGCATATAGAGGCCTGAAGTTGACATGTCTTCCTTGACCTCTCTCTACTGTGTATTATTGAGCCAGAGTCTCTTACAGAACCCATAGTTTATCAATCCCAGCTAGTCTAACTAGCCAGCTTGCCCTGGGGAGCCCCTATCTCCACTTCCTAACTATTGAAATTAAAAGCGAGCCAATCACACCTGCCTAGCTTTTATATGGGCTCTAGGATTCGAACACTGGTCCCCACACTTCTGCAGTAAGCACGTCATCAAATGAGCCATTCCTCAGTTCTAGACAGTTTTACTTTTGAAAGGCAGTCCTACAAATAAAATCAGTGCACAAGGTTGCATGTTCAAACGTAATAAAGGCTACACAGTGGCATGTCCCTATGAGTAGGTAGTCATGAGGAAGACTATATACCAGGCTGCCAACACTAATGATCCCAAACCTAGCGCTACTAGAGATGGCACAGTGAGGTTGTGATATAATTTATTTGTTCACTAAATATGAGAAAGGGAAATATGCTTGTATACACACCCATG
>NW_004949096.1:26817577-26818035 GCF_000317375.1 Microtus ochrogaster
AGAGAAGAGAAGAGAAGAGAAGAGAAGAGAAGAGAAGAGAAGAGAAGAGAAGAGAAGAGAAGAGAAGAGAAGAGAGAGAATCTTCTTCCAGGCAGTCTAAAATAATGCTGAAAATGTCACTTTAGGAGCTGAAGCTAGTTCATGCTGGTCTGGAACCACTATAGAAAAAGGATGTCCTCTAATGTGGATGATGGTATGCTCAACGGGAGCTAATTTATGTAAATCTGCTGTTAAAATACACAAATCCTTAGAGTTTCTGGTGCCCTCAACATCTGGAGACACTGTTTTTATTGCTTTCCAGTTGTGGCAGAAGACTGACAGACAGTCTTAGGTCTCAGTGTGGGAAGGTAGGAAGAAAGCCGCTGGCAGGTCCCCATATTCCATACTGCTCCTCTGAACACACAGCTGCCCCCAGCTTGTGTGCTGTTCTGCACGACAGTCCTCTCACCTCGCTGACT
>NW_004949096.1:26818455-26831209 GCF_000317375.1 Microtus ochrogaster
GTGCAGTACCCTGAGTGTGAGGCTCCCTGCTGCTTGTCTTTGTGCAGTACCCTGAGTGTGAAGGCTCCCTGCTGCTTGTCTTTGTGCCGTACCCTGAGGACGTGGGGGGGGGGGGGGTCCTCTCTGGTCCTTGGGGATTTGCACAAGCCTTGAGTTAGGAATCTCCCAGCAGGAAGTGCAGTCAAGGGTGACCATGAAAGCGTGGAAAGTTCAGTCTCAGCTGAGAGAGTCGGCAGCCCAGCAGAGTTGAAGGTGCTTGACAGTTTCCTGTGACTCACTGGGAAGCTGGACAACTAACGGGCATATCCCCAAAGAACACTTCATCCTACCACACAGACACCTGCTCAGCCATGTCCATCGCTGCTCTATTCACAATACCCAGAAACTGCAAACAACCTAGATGTTCCTCAACAGAAGACTAGATAATGTGGTAGTTTACACAATGGAGTATTACTCAACCATTAAACAAAACCATGAAATTCACAGGTAAATAGATAGGATTGAAAAAAATCATCCTGAATAAGCTATCTCAGACCCAGAAAGACAAATATGCTGTATATTCACTTATATGTGGGTATTACTTGTTAAGTCAATGACAACCAAGCTACGATCCATAGAACCACAGAGGTTCAGTTTAGTAAAGGGGACATGGGGCCAGGTGGGGAGGCAGACAGACAGATGTCAAAAGGATGATTGAGGAAGTCAACCTCTGGCCTCCACAGGCACACACATATGTCCGTGTGTGCATGCACACACACACACACACACACACACACACAAAGAGCACTTTAGAAGACACTAGCATGCTCTGAGAATACAGCAATGATAATGAACTCCCCCTGCTTCCACTAGGACTTGAACCTGAGAGTACAGATTCTTCAGGCTGGAACAGCATACAGCTAAATTCCCGTCCCCCAACCTTGCATGCTATCCTGTCTGGCCCAGGTGCTAGAAGGACTCGTGCCAACAACCAACATCTAGAAGCATCTGCCAACTAGATCTTACTTACAACTAGATTTTATCATGTGGTCTTTGCTAGTACGCTGAGACATTAGTGGTTTACCCACAGTCAGAAGTAAGAAACTGGGGAACTAGAATTCAGAGACTGGGATGAAACTATGGCACCACAGTACCTCTTTAAAAAGGGACCCCCACCCCACCCCATGTCACCACTGATGCTAAGAACAAGGGCCAAGATGTGTCCCTGAGAACCATCTGGACTGGGGTGGGATGTATCTGTACCTAACTCGATGCAAGGGAGCAGCCATGAGAGCAGACAAAATAGCAAAGTCTTCAAGGGAGAGATGTAAGGAACATCTGTGGTCTGTGGAATCCAGGGAAGCCCTGGACAGTGACTGCTGCTGGGACCTGTGGGACATGGAGCCATCCTGGGAGCAGAGGGTATGCCTGCAAGGTGCACAAAGAACCTGCAGGCATAGTGGCTTTGTGGACTGGAGGAAACAAAATAGAAGGAGCCTCTCAGGAGAGCTCTGTCGGTGCCAGTCTGGTTTTTCACGACTTCCTCTGTTGTAAAACACTCACCCTTATTGCTTTGGGGCTAATTAGCGCTGTCCCCACACCACCCGAAAACCCGGCAACCTGGGTTTACAACTGCAATGTGAATACTGTAAATGGCCCCATCTGGGCCATCTTGAGCAGCGAAGACATGAAAGTCAGGCCCGAACGGGACAGCCTAGCCCCTGATTCAGGAGCGTGTGAGCTTCTTGACGGGTGTTTCCTGAGTTGTTATACCACAGAGCTGCAGCAAAGTTAGAAGTATGTGGGCAGTAGATTTTGTCTTCTCTGTCTGAACAACTCAATTCTCCCCGCCCCCTCTCTCTCTCAAGTATCACTACCTATAAGTGCACCACACCTGGCTTCAACTTTGTGTTTTGCTTGTTTTGGGGGACAGGCTTTCACTATGTATCCCTGGCTGCCCTAGAACTTCCCTCCACGTAGACTTGGCTGACGTTGAACTCGGATCTGCCTGTCTCTGCCTCCCAAGTGCTGGATTAAAGGCGTGCACCACCACTACTGGTAACTTTGTATATTCTGACTAGATGCCTGACCATGTGTAATCATAATTGTAATTGATCAAATAAAACCTTGCTATTGCTGTTAGCTTCAGCAGCAACAAGAATTCCAGTCACAGTGTATTTGGCATCACAAGGCAACTGCCATAAAGACATGGCCAAATATGGCTGAGAGATGCTGTCATTATTAGGTCATTTCTCTGACTCTTCAGAAGTTTTTGATGGGTTGGGTGGTACACACCTGAACTCCCAGTACTCAGCAGGCAAGGGGCTCGATTGAGCCTGCAGGTTTGAGAGAGAGATATTTGATTTTAAATTATTTGCTATTAAACGACCAAGGAACTGTGTCAGGTAATAGTAAAGAAAAATTCAAATAACTCAACAAGCTTTCATGGAATTATTAGACCGAAGGGCTCTGAGCTAAATATCTGGTTTTTCAAAATGAATAAGACAAATGACCGGAACATAGGAGTACAAGCAGTAACTGAACACATGATTGGGGAGGGGGAGCATCCTGTTACTTGGGATAGAGAGAGAAAGGGGGATGCACTAAGGAGAAGGGGTTGTGGGGGCACCAGAAGGCACAGCTGAGCAGAGTTTTAGGTGGAGGTTTCCGCAGACCGGAGAGGATTTGGATTGGGAGTGGGAGCTCTGCCACCAAGCAGGAAAGTCGCACAGCATGGGTGCAGCAAGAGCAAGGAGCTTGGCAGCACCAGAGGGCAAGGTGGCTTCCGGGAAATACAACCAGGCAGCAGCAGAAAAGGTGCCGGCGACTCCACTGCTCAGTTAAATGGCGAGAGCTGGCGCCCCGGGAGCACCGAGGGGCAGAAAGGTCCGCAGACTGAACGCACAGGCAGCTTTCTCAATTGTAGTACTCGGCTCGCTTCAACAACACTTAGATTAGACTCCAGGACCCAGTTTCAGACATGTCAGAGGTGAAAGAAGACAAACCAAGCAATGGCATCGACTAAAACATCTCATGGGGGTGGGGGGGTGCACACAGATCTCTGCTAGCCTCCTTAACTCTCGGCGGAAGTAAAAGCCTCTGCTATGCCTCATGGGTAAAATATCTCCAGACCAAAGAGCATTGTCTGTGAGACTTTTGAGACTGACTAATTTAGAGTCATTCCAAGCTGAAGTAGTTCTTTCTGGTCGACAGTTTAAATGAAGGCACACTGGGGGTTCATGGAAGCTCAAGGTACCTGGGTACCCAGCGGAAACTGGGAGCTGCTTAGGGTTCAGTTAAACCATAGGATAAAGATCCTTGCCCTGCACCTGCGTCCCCAGTAAACAGCTTCCTCTTCCGCACCTACTTCCTTGGAAGACATTTCTTTTAGTTTGTTTTGCTTTTTTTTTTTTTTAGTCTTTCTATGTACCTCTGTCCAGGAACTTGATCATGTAGACTAGGGTGGCCTCGAACTCACAGAGATCCTCTTGCCTCTGGTTTCAGAGGGCTGGGACTAAAGGTGTGTGCCATCTTGCCTGACAACATTTCTAACCCTAACTCTTTCTCACTAGAGTTTCAGGTAAAGATACATGTAGCTGATTCCATGTTTTTCTGTCCACCCCAGATACCTCTCCTTAATGCTCACACACCCATCTCCCTCAGGACTCTTCCACCTGGTATCTCACAAGCATCTTAAAAAAAAAAAAAACAGGATTTAAAACATTGGGGGTGGGAATAGGAGTGGGGACGACTCCTAGCTCAGTGGTCCAGTGCTTGCCAGAGAGGCTCGAATTTGACTCTCAGAACTGCCAAGGGGCATTTAGATTGTTTCCAGGTTCTGGCTATGACAATGCTGCTATGAACATAGTTGAACACACATCCTTGTGGTATGATTGAGCATCCTTTGAGTATTTATCCAAAAGTGGTATTGCTGTGTCTTGAAAAAGGTTGTTTCCCAATTTTCTGAGAAATTGCCATACTGACATCCAAAGGGTCTGTACCAGTTTGTACTCCCACCAACAATGCAAGAGTGTTCCCTTTACCCCACATCCTCTCCAGCATAAATTGTCATCAGTGTTTTTGATCTTGGCCATTCTTACAGGTGTAAGATGGAATCTCAGAGTTTTATTTTGATTTGCATTTCTTTAATGGCTAGAGATGTTGGGCATTTCCTTAAGTGTCTTTCAGCCATTTTAGATTTGTCTGTTGAGAGTTCTCTGCTTAGGTCTGTTCTCCATTTTTTTATTGGATTATTTGTTTTTTTGATGACCAATTTCTTGAGTTCTTTGTATATTTTGGAGATTAGTCCTCTGTCTGATGTGGGGTTGGTGAAGATCTTTTCCCATTCTGTAGGCTGTTGTTTTGTCTTGTTGACCATGTCCTTTACTTTACAGAAGCTTTTCAGTTTCAGGAGGTCCAATGTATTAATTCTTTCAGTGTCTGTGCTACTGGGGTTATATTTAGGAAGTGGTCTCCTGTGCCAATGAGTGCAAGTATACTTTCTACTTTCTCTTCTATGAGGTTCAGTGTGGCTGGCTTTATGTTGAAGTCTTTGATGAATTTGTTTTGTGCATGGTGATAGATACGGGTCTATTTTCATTCTTCTACATGTTGATATCCAGTTATGCCAGCACCACTTGTGGAATATGCTTTCTTTTTTCCATTTTATATTTTTTGCTTCTTTGTCAAAAATCAGGTGTTTGTAGATGTGTGGATTGATATCTGGGTCTTTGATTTGGTTCCAGTGGTCCTCCTGTCTGTTTTTATGCCAATACCAGGCTGTTTTCAGTACTGTAGCTCTGTAGTAGAGTTTGAAGTCAGGGACTGTGATGCCTCCAGAAGTTCCTTTATTATATAGGATTGTTTTGGCTATCCTGGGTTTTCTGCTTTCCCACATGCGGTTGAGCACCGTTCTTTCAAGGTCTGTGAAAAACTTTGCGGGGATTTTGATGGGCATTGCATTGAATTTTTGGGATTGCTTATGTAAACTATCATATCATCAGCAAATAGTGAGAGTTTGACTTCTTCTTTTCTGATTTGTATCCCCTTGATCTCCTTTTGTTGTCTTTCAATAAGGCTTTTTAAAAAAAAAAATAAGTCCATCAGGAGTGTGAGACATAGAAATGAGGAGAGCCTCAATGTTTATTCAATCACAGCTCTCTTAAAGGTTGTTTGTAAATGACTAGCAAGAACTGAAATGTTCTAAATAAGCCAGAATATGAAGACAGCTGGCAGAGCCATGTGTCTGGCCTCTCAGACACCAGTCAATGTCATCCTCCAGAGGAAGCGGAGATTGTCCCCTCCTGGGATGTGCCTGTTGCTTCCCAGGAAGCCATGAACTCAGAAAGAATTAAACATACCGAGTGCTTTGACTGAAGACATTCGCTCCTTATTTCTCTCAAATCACCTCCCCCACCCTGCCTCTCCCCTTCTCCTCCCTCCTTCTTCCCTCTCTCTATGTGAGTGAAAAAGCCCTAGACATTTCCCCTAGACACAGGGCATTCTCTCCATGTCTTTCACAGGTCAGCAAACAACTTATTCATTTTGCTAAAAGCAAGCTTGCTGTAAGCCACCAATAACCAATCCAAAGTACACAAACAGCCTTAGGCCTAACATAGCCAATTCTCTCATTAAAATCCTTACTAAAAATATTTTTTATAAAATAACTTTTAAAATTCTAAATCCACTGATTGACAACTATAAAATTAAAGCAAGAATCTAGGATGTGGCTCAGTGGCAGGGTCTTTGCCTAACATGGATAAGAGCCAGGCCTCAATCTCCAGCACTTCACACACACACACACACACACACACACACACACACACACACACACACACACACACAAGAGTAGGAGGGAGGGAGAGAATTAAAGCAAACCAACAGTCTTATATGTGGTAATATTTTGTTTATGCTCTAGCAAATAAAGCTTGTCTGAAGATAAGAAGGCAGAGCTAGCTACTAGTTAATCATAAAGGCTAGGCAGTGGTGGCACAAACCTAAAATCCCAGCACTTTGGAGGTGGAAGCAGGAAGATCAGGAGTTCAAGGCTATACTGGGCTTTAACAGAGCTCACGCCTTTAATCCCAGCCTTAGGGAGGTGGAGACAGGGAGTGACGTGGTTGCGCGGAGAGAGGAGACAGGAGCTCAGCCCCTTTGGTCTGTGGATGCAGTACAGGTAAGAACTCCAGTGGCTGGCTGCTCTGCTTCTCTGATCTTTCAGCTTTCACCCCTAATTCCTGACTCCAGGTAATTATTACTAAGACCAATTAGAATTTGCTCTATACTTATATTCCACAAGAAACAAGGATTTACCATGAAGAAGATTCTAACCAACTATTTTCCATTTTCAAATTTTCAGACAAGAGAAAATAGAAACAGGCTGATCAAAGATGTAGCTGCATATTTATTTATCTGTGTGTGGGGGGGTACACATGAGTGTACAGGTGGCACACCCATTGGCACCCCTGTAGAGGCCAGAGCAGGGCACAAGGTGTCTTCCTGTATCACTCCATCTTAACTGTCTTTTTTTTTTTTTGTGAGGCAGAGTCGCTCACAAAAGCCAAAGTTCACATCTGGCTAAACAGAGAGCTCTTGGGACCTATCTGTCTTGGCTCCCAATACTCGGATTGTAGGCATATCCACAGTCATGCCTGGATTTCTATATGGATGCTGGGGATTCAAATTCAAGTCCTCATGTGTGCAATGCAAGTGTTCTTACCTATAGAGCATCTCCCCAGGCCCAAAGATACTTTTTAATAATAATTTTTAAATTACATCATTTCCCTTTTCACCTTCCTCCCTCAAACCCCTTCCACTTGATCTCTCTCTCTCTCTCAAATTCATGACCTCTTTTTCTTTAATTGTTGTTATGTGCACACACACACACATACACAAATTATATATATATATAATGTGTGTATATATACATATATATATAATTTTCTCAGTTTATATTATACCCCAAAGATACTTTTTAAAAAATTAAAAATCCTTAAGGATGAAAAAACCCTGCAATAAGCTTCTAAGGAAAGTTATAAGATCCTCTTCCTGGGGACTGGAGAGATGGCTCAGTGGTTAAGAACACTTATTGCTCTTCCAGAGGACCCGGGCTCTGTACCCAGCACCTACATGGTGGCTCACAACACCTGTAACTTCAGCTCCAGGGGATCCTCTTCTGACTTCTGTGGACATAATGCAAATGCTCAGGCACAAGCATATGCAAATAAAATAAAAGTTTAAATTCCCTTCCTAAAGGATGTGACTTACCACAACTAGCTAAATACAAATTCTATTTTATTATTATTATTTATTATGTACACTGTTCTGCCTGCCTGTGTGCCTGCAGGCCAGAAGAGGGCACCAGATCTCATTACAGATGGTTGTGAGCCACCATGTGGTAGCTGTGAATTGAACTCAGGACCTCAAGAAGAACAGTCAGTGCTCTTAACCTCTGGGCCATCTCTCCAGCCCACAAAACATTATCTTATGTAAAACAAATATGTGTTTTTGATCTTATATCAAAATGTAGGACACAGACAAACCAGAGTTGGCAACAGGGTGTCTTAATTGCTTTTCTATTGCTGTGAATAAAAGCCACAAGCAAGGTACCTTATAGAAGCAAGAGTTCACTGGAGGCTTACAGTTTCAGAGCAGGGAGCATGGCAGCAAACAGGCAGGCATGGCACTAGGGCAGTAGCTGAGATCTTACATCTGGTCCATAAGCATGAGGCAGAGAGAGAGCTAACTGGGAGTGGCATGAGATTTGAAACCTCAAAGCCCACCCCCAGTGACACACTTCCTCCAACAATGCCACATCTCCTAATCCTTTCCAAACAGTTCACCAACTGGGCACCATGCATTCCAAAACATGAGCCTATGGGGGCCATTGTCATTCAAACCACTATAAAAGAGGCTTTGTTCCTAAGAAACTATTTAGCACCTTTCTAGATCACTGTTATTTGTGCACACCTGACCTACCCTGGAAGCCCACAACTCCATTATCTGTATGCATATGACCTACCCTGTAAGCCACAGCTCACAGTGTGTAGATATAGCCTACGCTATAAGCCCACATCTCACTGTCATCCATGTACATATGACCTACGCTGTAAACCCACAGCTCCACGTTACCCTTGGATACCTGGCCCACCCTGTAAGCCCAAGGCAGAACCTGAGCTCCTATAAACACATCAGTACAGCAGGTACAGGTGGAAGAAGGGATGAAGAAGCTGGAAAGGGCACAGCTGGCATTAACTGCCCTTAAAGAAAAGTCCAGGAACCACCATGTAATAGTCACATGCATCAGTCACATGACTACACTAGTTGATAAGAAACCTATCTTTATTATGTTGGGTAGTAAGGCGCCTCTTGAAAACTCAGGGTTTCCATTGTCTGGACAGAGGTGGGAAGGATGCTGAGGAGTACCGTCATTTCTGCTGTCATCTACTCTGCTCAGGGCAGACTCTCCAGGAACACCCTTCTTTTACAATAGCTGTAAAATTTTGCAGGAAAATAGCTTTCTCAAACTTCATATACCCAGAGACATCTAAATACCTCTCCCTCTCTGCACTTCCAGTAAGCTTTAGTGTTCAATCTCGTACTCAAGATTATTCTGGGTCTCTACAGGTAAGTGCAAGACCAGTGACTCACAAATAAAACTACAGAAAAGAGCCAACAAGCAAATGAGTAAAAACTAAAAATCCCTTCCTTCCCTTAAGTGCCTCACCTACTACACACCTGAGACTGTCCACACGTGACTGGGAGTCCCATCCCGTGAGCTCCTGCTGCCCCCACTGAATCCCAGCTGGTATGGGCAGACCCAGCTAGCCTAGAGGACCAGGCTATCAGGCAACCTCCAGGGATAGAAGATGAAACAGAGACAGAGACCGAGAGGGAGAGACATCAGGTGTCCTACAAGTACTTCACAAAAGTCAACATTAAAAAAATGGGCTTAAGGAGATGTATTTCAAAAATAATTTATAATTAAGAAGTGAACTTCTGCAGGAGGAGGGGAGGGAGCAGGAATTGGGATTAGTATACGAAATAACAAAAAAGAGTGAACTTGTAAGCTTTCTCTTCCCCTGTGCTGTGGGCCAATCTCGGAGCCTTATGCATTCTAGACAACAGTGCCCCCACTGAGTTACAGCCCAACCCTAGATATTTTTTATTGCCCACAGTTTGGGCTCTTATTAGACTAATCTAAGGATACTATATAATGTCAACTATTAATAAACAAACCTACCTTTAAGCCTGTTAGTACTCAACCTTCCCATTGTCACTGCCGAATGAAACAGGGTCTTCAAAAGAGCCCAGATCAGTCCCTGATACAGCTTAGACCTTTAGTGTTCTCCAAAGGGTTGTGTGTTAAAGGCGTGGTCCCTAGGGTGGCAGTGAGGAGTAATGGACTCCCCTTGCAATTTCCCCAAACACAGGGAACTTGAATGCACAATTTGTGGCAGTAGGGGACTGTATTCATGTCTTCCCATTAAAAAAGGAGTAATGGAGCCTTTACAGGGTCCAGCCTCGTGAGAGGGTCTTGGGATACTGGAGGGCATGTCACTAGAGTAGACTGTGGGATCGTGTCCCTTCCTTCTTCTCTTTTGCCCCTGGCTCATGTTAAGGGGAGGAGTTTTGCTTTCCTACACACTTCTAGCAATATCTGCTGTGTGGTCACAGGTTCAAAGCAATAGGACTTGCCAAACATGAACTGGAGCCCTCAAAACTGTGAGCCAAAATAACCCTTCCTGTTTATAGACGAATCGTTTCTTGGGTAGTTGGTTATAGCAGCAGGAAACTGACCCAACAGCCCCAGCTACAGTGACCCCATGAGCCACTCCAGGATTCACAATTTGCAAGTTATTCTCACAGCTGGAGTTTGAACATACCCATTGATTGACAGATCAATAACACTGTCTGCTAATGTAAAAGATTCTTACATAAGCACAGTTACTCAAGAGGAAAGTCAAACTCCCAGCTAAAGTATCACTGGGATTTATAAAGCAACAATAATGCTCAAGAATAAATATTACTTTTGAATTGTTGGGTTGGTTGCAGCTGGCACAGCTAACGTGGAATAGAAGCTGATCTCAACAAAAAATGTCTTTGAAATCTCCTAGGAATTCAGTCCAACTTTAGAACACAGGGCAGCAAGTGCAGCCTCTGTCTGTGTGACTTTGGCTTTCTTCGCTAAATTTTTCCTCCTTTCGTAGTGTAGGCTACGAAGGTGGGGTTAAATTTCTATGAAGCCACTAATCTGTCGCTTATCACTAAAGTCCGCTCTCTGTCCACTACTGTCTATAGAAAGAAGTTATCAGAAGAAAGCATCAGGAAGAGTGTTACTGTTACTGTAAATTTCACTGAATCTCTGTTTCCCTGAGGAGCCCACTAATACAGCCATCATTGCCACTCCCTTTC
Organism: Microtus ochrogaster; assembly: GCF_000317375.1. Lineage (NCBI taxonomy): Eukaryota > Metazoa > Chordata > Mammalia > Rodentia > Cricetidae > Microtus > Microtus ochrogaster. Next base: position 26,828,848 of record NW_004949096.1, read on the forward strand.
AAATCGGTATTAGAATCCTAGACAGACATGTGGCATGATGCCATCCACACATCCTGGAAAAGAACCACAGAGCTAAAGAACAGAGGAGCAGCTTAGCTGCCAGAGACTCACACGGGAGGAGGGCACCCGAGGGATTCCTGAGGTCATGACAATACTCCACATCTGGATGGATCCGAATTCATCTCCTATCTGTAACTCTGTGCTATAGTCATGCAAGATACCATCACCCGAGAAAGCAGAAGTACATGGGATGTATTCTTATGCACTTATCTCACTGAAGAAGAATGATAAGACATCAATGGTGCAGGAAATGAATGGAAAAACAGTAATGAAGAAAAGAGAAGCCACTAGAATGTGAAATCATTCAGGGAAGAAAAGGCTGTTTGGGCAGACATGGTGGAAACAAAAACAGAGAGAAGTGGGTACACACAGTTGAGGCAGAATCAAGAGTGTCTATAGATGGCTGTGGCTCGGGGCCTCATTTAAACAACTAGACAAACAGTGGAGTCAATCAAGCAACAGTTCTGTTCCAGAGAAACTGGAGACGGGAGACCGTTGTTGGACTAGGTCGCCCTCTTCTGAAGCACCTGAAACTGTCCCTGCACATGAAGAACTTCCAAGGCTCAACCAGGACATGGAGTTTTGAGACAAATCAGTAACGAAAATGGGTTTTAAAAAACCCAAACTGCTGAATCAGTAACCTTTATTCCATTTTTCTTGTGTATAAAAACAAGGTTCCCAATCTGAGTTTGTAAAGAAATACTCCATTTAAAATGTATTTCCCACTCAATCTGCCATTCTCGCTGCGTTTTCTTCCAGGTAACAACGAGGATGCCTTGTCCATTTAATGATAACTGAATGCTGCCCACCAAAAGGCAGGTGAAGTGGAGGCAATGGAGAAGGGAATTATTTCATCTAAGACACGGCCTGGAACTCAGATGAATACATCCCAGCACAGGCTCATTCTGAAGCCAATGGTGGCTTTTTACCTGTTAACATCAGTTCTTGTTTTCCTTATGAATGTTGAGTCAGTAGGCTACAGCCTCTGGTTGTCATAGTAACTGCAATTTCACACACCAACATGCTTTCCTCAGAACACAAACTGGGACTGGCACTTTTCTGAAGTGTGTATTTTAGCACACGATGGATCTGGTGTCATTTCTAGTCACCGCCTTTGTCTCAGATAGATTCTGTTTCAGCTAACTGAAGGCTGGGACAAAAAAAGGCTCCCAGCTTTGTCTCTGAATTAAACTTCTGATTGTAATTGCTCCCTTGGCTGCTCCCTGCTCCTGAAGACTCTCCTTTTGATACTGTGGCAGACCCATCCCATCAGATAGATCAAGAAAGGAAGAACAGACATCTTTTATCATTGTGCTGTTGTCACGCTGGTGATGTAGGGCTTCCCACTGGCAAAGAGAGAAGAGAGAAGAAAGGAGGGAGGGAGGGAGGGAGGGAGGGAGGGAGGGACTATGGAAGATGAATTGCTCATGGGAATTAATTACCTGAAAGGACCCACCTGCAAGGCTGATTGGCTGATTAGAATTTCAGTGGTCATGGAGAGATTGGAATGTCGCAGGCTCAGAGCCTGATTACACGTTATCTCAGGCTGGCTTGGCCCTCTCTGAATAGTTGCTTATCGTCCATCTCTGTATATGGCCTAATGCTCTTGTGACTATTAGGTGAGTCTCTGTGAAAGGTAGGAATAACTCCAGCTCCCATCAACCCAGAAACTAAGAATGTTGCCACAGAGCATCCGAGGCTCCTGTAGAGATGTCTTTGCTATGCTTTAAGTCACCAGATACACCCATCAATCTATCTGAAATGTATCTTGATTTAAGGCTTTCTTTGTCCTGTTACCATAAAAAAAAAAATCCACGAAAATGTTACCACATTGGAACATTGAATTTGAAGTAACCTGAGCCATGCTCATTCATATCTGACTCCAGAATAAATTATTTCTCATCCCATTAAGGTGAAAGTTGTATTTTGAAGATGGTCACCCAACAACTGCAGTATGAGAAGTCAGAATTGTTCTTGTTCAAAAAATTTCCAAATGGCCTGAGAGAGCTTATAAAGCAAAACATATCTATTGTCACCCTGTGTAGTCACAGAGAGAGCGTGTAAACATGTCTACTGTCACCTGTAGTGACTGAGAAGCATGTAAACAAATTTACTGTCACCTGTGTAGTCACAGAGACAGCATGTAAACATGTCTACTGTCACTTGTGGAGTCACAGAGAGCATGTAAACATGTCTACTGTCACCTGTAGTGATTGAGAGAGCATGTAAACATGTCTACTGTCACCTGTAGTGACTGAGAGAGCATGTAAACATGTCTGCTGTCACCTGTGGAGTCACAGAG
>NW_004949096.1:26831414-26831973 GCF_000317375.1 Microtus ochrogaster
CTGTCACCCGTGTCACTTTTCAGTCATTGTGATAAAATGCCATTATCAGAAGTAACTTGTGGAAGCAAGATTACAGAGTGAGTGGGTCCACATCTATCAACTCGGGCAGTTAAAACACGACACTTGCCAGGCATTGGTAGCACACGCCTTTAATCCCAGCACTCACGAGACAGAGACAGGTGGATCTCTATGAGTTCAAGGCCAGCCTGGTCTACAGAGTGAGTCAGGAGAGGCTTGAAGCTATTGAGAAACCCTGTCTCAAAACAAAACAACAAAACAAAACCACAATGCTTAAACCCTCAAAATCATGAAAGAAGCCGTTAGCTTCTTCCCTGCCACCCACTCCAACAGCCACAGTACAGCTACTGTTGGGGTAGGCAAGAAGTCAGGGAGTCAGGAGAGGAGGCAGATTCCAACTGAGAAACCTGAAACTTCAAATGTTGATCCTTTAGCAAGAAATCCTCAAAGTGCCCGCCACTGCTCCTACTGACCATCAAGGCCTGTCACTGTCTCCACTGCCTGTCACTGCCTGTCACTGCCTCCACTGCCTGTCACTGCC
>NW_004949096.1:26832385-26852404 GCF_000317375.1 Microtus ochrogaster
CACTGCCCCCACTGCCTGTCACTGTCCCACTGCCTGTCACTGTCCCACTGCCTGCCACTGCCCCCACTGCCTGTCACTGCCCCCACTGCTTGTCACTGCCTCCACTGCCTGTCACTGCCCCCACTGCCTGTCACTGTCCCACTGCCTGTCACTGCCTGTCACTGCCCCACTGCCTGTCACTGCCCCCACTGCCTGTCACTGCCTGCCACTGCCCCCACTGCCTGGCTTAAAGCAAAACAGCTCAGGGCTTGTTGGTCCTTTGTTAAATAACAACCAATCCCCAACAGCTTCACCACAAAACCAAAAGATGAAACCAACATCAATAAAATATGGTCAAATTGCTTCTTCATGGCCCCAAATGGCAGGGCAGGTAAACCCACAACTGTAAAATCAGATAAGTCATTATCTATGTCTACAGAACAGAGCCTGACTCGGGTCACACATGGCTACAGGACTGAAAAAATGACCAAGTTCCCACAAGTGATGTTGCACATAGACCCTGCTTCCAAGACCACCCAGTTCCAGCATGTAATTTCCTTTCTTGCAGCGCTTCCCACCAGTACACATGTGTATGCTGGTGGCCCCAAAACAAAGCCAAGCGTTGTGTTGTACCTGAGGCTCAGTTCACTCTGGACAGAATACATCTTTCACCCTCAGTGGAAGATGCCAGACACAAAGATTCAGATGCTCTCCCAGCTGCACACCACGCTACTCCCCATGGCGTACTTTATTCTCTGTCGCCCCATGTAGAGCTCCTTTGACCTCTCCGTCAGTCTGGATGCTTCTAGGGCTAGGAAGATCTGCCCTAACCCTAGGTGACCTCTCTCAAGGATCAAGTTATTTCTCCAGTTTGGGGGTAAGCTCATTATATACTGTGACAGGGTCCTTTAAGGATCAATTTTTAAAAATGTGTATACTTTGAAAAATGTAGATAAGTGTCAGCTCAAAACAGTCATGAAAACTTGAAAGGCAACAGGCGACATGTATTGGAATAAGGGTTTTCCTTTACCACTATATCTACAGCGTTTCTAACAATACCCACTAGACAGCAGGCTGTCAAAAGTACCTGTTCTTCTGAATCCATAACATAGCATGATTTTTTTAAAAAGCAGAACATGGGTTCCCAATGAATAGAAATAATATGTTTTTGAGGAAACTGAATGTTAATCGTCTTGCTTAATTACTACATATTATATAGTATCAAGCTGTATAGTGTGCTCCATACACAAACATATATACTATATGCCAATTAAAAACTGGAAAAATTTTACATTTTTCAAGAAGACATAGAGAAGTTGGGCCTCTTGTTCAGTATGGATTAGAATGTAAGATGAAACAGGCTGCTACAGAAAACAGTGTGGAAGTTTCTAGAACAACTAAAAATAGAGTTTGTATGTGATAAAGCAAACCCACTTCTGAGGACGTATCCAAAAGAACTGAGGAAGCCACCATGCCTGTGTTTACTGCAGTGTTGCTCACAACTGATGATGTTGTAGTGATGTTTCATTTGTATTTTAATAAATGAAGCTGGCCTGAAGTTCAGAGAGTAAAACAGCTGCACTGGTCAGCCTTACAGACCAGGCAGTGGTGACACACACCTTTAATCCCAGTAGCCACTCTTGTTTGCCCTAGAAACCAGGCAGTAGCAGTGCAAGCCTTTAATCCCAGCCCTACAAAGGAATATAAGACGGGAGGCGACAGCTCTCAGGCTGTCTCATTCTGAGATTCCTGGAGGCAGGATCGCCATTTCGGACTGAGGTAGAAGTTAAAAGCCAGTGGCTAGCTGTTTTACTTTTCCTACCTTCAGATTGAACCCCAATTTCTGTCTCTGGGTTTTTATTAATCTTGCTACAACTGCCAGTGTAAGACCTCGGTCACTATGGTGCAGTATAAGATGTGCTTAGAGCTCATCAAAGAACGGCAGATAGGCAGGAGGCACAAAGCCCCTGCAGACCCTGCCTAGCAGGGGTACCTGCTGGGAGCCTTTTAGTTGACCTTGTAGTATGAAAGTTACAATCTGTTACTAGAAGAGCCTTTTCCTCTCTGCACTCTCCAGAAGGCAGAAAAAGAAGGCAAAAACAAGAGCGACTGATTCCAGGTCCTAGGGAGGAAATGGAGATACCAGGAGCAAAGCCTCCTGCTGTGTCAAACTCCAGGTGAAGGAAAATGCTCCCAGTTTTGTGCTATGCCTTCCAGATCCTACACCCTCTATCAGCCTTCATTTTAGATTACGTGTTGAGAAGACGCCCTGGTTTGTGGTCATCTTCCAGACATTGACAATAGTTAGCTACTGGTTTGGGAATTAGCTCAGCGGTAGAGCAGCTCAGTGGTAGAACACTCATCTACTATCATGGTCAAGGTCCTGGGTTTGATCCCCAATACAGCATAAAAAGAGACCTAAGAGCTCCTGACACAGGCTCCAGCAACAGGTAGGAGAAGCTGGCTTATCTTGCGGATAGAGGATGGAGTCATGAAGCCTTTGGATGACTGCATTGTTCTGCATTCTACTGTTTTACAACTTTCCCAGTGCTGATGCCAGGCCTGAGAAACAAAAGTTCCAGATAACTGTGCTGGGGCTGGATGCCTTGGAGTACCCAGCACCAGGCACCATTTGGAAAATAAGTATGGGGTAGAATGGCGCTCCTATAACCCTGATGGGGACAGACTCTTTATGGGGGTGTTGAGACAAGTCTGACTGTGACCATCTGTTCACCCTGGCCCAACTAACTGAAATGTCCTAAGAAGTCCAACGTCCCCGTAAACAGTTCGTCAACTATGAAGGAAAACAGGTTGAACTATCAGGAGCTAGGATGTGGAGAATGGCTGAAATCATTTAGTTTGAAACTCTGTTCTAGTATGGCCAAAAACCAAAGCTTTGCAAAGAAATTTTTATTTAATATTCTGCACCCTTTATGAATGAGCTAGATGTAAATCTAGCACCAGTGATTATCAGTAGGCTCTGGGCCAGCATTGCCAGCATTTCAATTCGGAAAATATCTCACTTAAAACATGTTAAAGATGTGTTTTACGAAAGAAGCTGAATTTGCATATCGGGCCTTAACGAGATGACACTGGAGCATGAGAACTAAGGCTGGAACCATCAGTACAAACCCTGCTCCTTGCTTTTCCATCTCTTTCCCAAAGAGGCAGCTTCTCCTCCTCTCTGTCTCCGTTTCTCTTTCTTTCTCTCTGTTCTTCCCCCTTTCCCTTTCTCCTCCAAAACCCACTAAATAAATATCCACTTTCTCTGGGGAAAAACCTGCTCCTTTAACAGACATACTTAAATATTTGTCAGACCTTTCCTTCTTTTATTCTAGGTTATTGTTCATAATCTGTTCTCTGAACTGGAGTGGTAATTTATTCTCTGGTTCTATTCATGGCATTGGATTGTCCTTGTCTTTTTTTGTGAGACTTGTACTGCTCCCAGCTCATTGGGTAACCCCACCTGGACCTCAGAAACAGAGCAGCTGGCCTCCCATCTAAACACACAAGAAAGGGGGCAGGGAGAGGTAGGAGGGCAGAGATGAAGGAGAACAATACCTTAAACTAAACTTACATTTTTACTGACACCATCTAAAAACACAGCTAAAAAAATGGCAGAAATCGGCCAAATATCATGTTTTAGCAACTATTTTGTAGAACACATGGAAAGCTTTTCCTGTGCATACACAAGGTAAGGACTCTGAAACACGACACCCTTACTAGGGAAGTGTATAGCAAGCTCTCCCCTTGAGGAAAAACAGGAGCACTGGGGATGACCTGACTGCATGTGAGCTGTGATGGAAAAACAAAATCTCATGGTGGAAATCACAAGGACCTAAGAATCCTTTCCAGCAGCCAGTGGGCCACTATAGTGACACACAGTCCCAATTCAGAGCAATTCCATAGATACCCCGGCCACTCCCACAGTAGAGGTAGGCACTGTGAAGTAAAAAGGGCATCTGGTAATATTTATCCACTACAAATTGAAGCACTGGAATCATTTTGTAAACATACATCAAAGAAATGACAATTTTCCCATATTTTTATAAGATTTATGGTATTCGCCGGGCGGTGGTGGCGCACGCCTTTAATCCCAGCACTCGGGAGGCAGAGGCAGGCGGATCTCTGTGAGTTCGAGACCAGCCTGGTCTACAGAGCTAGTTCCAGGACAGGCTCGAAAGCCACAGAGAAACCCTGCCTCGAAAAACCAAAAAAAAAAAAAAAGATTTATGGTATTCATTTTTTAAGCTTTATTATTTTTATTGTGTGTGTGTTTATCTCTGTGCGTGCCTACATATGGCTATGTACAGGTGAGTGCAGATGGCCCTGAAGCTGGAATTACAAGCGGTCATGAGCGCCCTGCTGTGGGTGCTGGGAATCAAATTCTGGTCTTCCACATGTGCAACAGGGTTCCTACCTGGTGAGCCATCTTTCCAGCCTGAACTTCTGCCATTTCCATCTGCTCTTCAGCAGCCATACATACCAACAATCTCAACTGCCAAAATTTATTTGTAAGCAGTTGAAAAATGTTAATCATTTCTTTAAATTTTCAAAGGTCTTTGAGATTTTGAGGGGGAGGAAAACCTCGAGCAAAGGAAGAGTCACGGATCACTCTTAACAAAGACAATTCAACATCATACAGACAGCACAGCGCCCAAATCAACGCAGGATTTTAGTTGCTCAGGATATAGTTCAGAGGTAGAGTGCTCACCTGGAATTCAGGAGGCCCTGTGCTCAACAGAGGGAAGGCAACAGAGAAAACTAGGAATAAGAAATCCCTACCTTGGTCTAGTTATAGGCCACTGTTGCATAGCAACAGAGACAGAGGCTGAGGGATCACTGCAAACTGGAGCCAGACCGGACTACATGGTTGCGCAGTGAACTATCATACATTATGCATATACATATGCTGAATCTGATAACAAACCAACAAGTTATTTTACTCCCCAATTTTAAATTTCATATGAAAACGTGAACCACTGAGAATAACTAGGAAAATCTTGAAAAACTAGAGCATCATGGGAGATGGGGCTAAGGGGGTGACTCGGTACCCCATAAATTTTCTTTACCAAAGCAGTGGTTCTGAACATAATGTATGAACAAAGCAATGAAGCAGAACAGAAAGCTGAAAAAGTGGGCCAAGCATAACTGAGGAGCAAGGATGGACTGAAAACATCACCTCGACTAACTATTCAGGAAAAGGAGGCTTCCGAAAATTAATTTTTCAACTTAGCCTACAAAGGAATGAGTTTCATTATGGCATTCTCAAACATGTGTGTCAGTATGCTTTGTTCTAATTCACACCCCTCCCCAATGCCCCGGCCCTGCTTGCTGGTCCCTTCCTCCTCCCGAACAGTGGCCTGCTTCTGTTTTCATGTCACCTGTATTCCATCACTGTCTCTTCCCAGTGCGACCTCAGCTCTCTCTTCCTTAAGATGTCCTCTGTGGTGGCATGCACCTGTAGTCCCAGCACCTGGGAGGCAGAGGCAGGCAGATCTCTAAGTTCGAGGCCAGCCTGGGTTACACAGTGAGCCCTGCCTCAAAAAACAAACCCTTTCCTCCCTCTCTGGTGGCCCCTCAGATTTTGTTGTCATTGAAATTCTTTTATGTTATTGTGTGATGGGGGGGTGAGGGGGGCGCAGAGTCATAAGAAGCACACGGAGGTCAGAGGGCAACTGTCGGTCAGTTCTCTCCTATCGACACAGGGTCTAAGGACTATAGCGGATTAGCACAGCAAGCGCTTCTACCCACTGAGCCATCCGACCTGGTCTAGAAGTTCTTAATAACATTAGATAACATCCAGAAAAGATTATCTCGGTTCCCTGGTTCACACATAGTTCTGAGACAGGAGTTAGCTCTCTACAGGCAGTAAGGACAAGCCCGACCCCACTCCCACCCCCCCACCCCCACCCCAACAGACTGTAAACTAGTCACACTGCCTGAGGCCAGGAAAGTGGAGCAATGGGAACAACAGCTACAAAACTAGTTGGGAGAGGGAGTGGTCGAAGAGGACCACAATGTGTGGCCACTTCCCTTTCCAGAGGAGTAACACATGATCTCCTCTGCGACTGCGCAGAGAGAAAGCACACAAAGGCTTAAGGGACCACTGGTTATCGGGCACTCTAGTTCCCTGAGTTAAGCTTACCAAAGGCTGAGAAAGCCTCCAGTACACACAAAGAAACTTCTTCAATTCTAAACAGACCAGAGAGTTAAGCGTTGGGGAGGAGGCAGGTATTAAAAAGAAAAGATGGTGGGTTCTTTAGAAATACTTTTCCAATTATGGCTAAATGTCTAGAAGGAATTAAGAGAAGTATTGAAAACTCTGGGGCTAGGATGTAACTTGGTAGTGGAATGCAAGCTCAGAATTCACGAGAGCCTAGATTTGGTCAGGAATGGGAGAGAAGGAGGTGGTGGTCGGGGGATGGGAAGGCAAGGGGGGGGGGAGAAGTATTAAATATCTCTAACGTAAAAAGAAGAGCTATCAGGAAAGTCAAAATTCAAATCACCTATTGAGAGGCAAATACCTGCAATTTATTCACAGATGACTAATCTTCCTAATATATAAAAAGCTCTTAAAAACTGGGAAAGAAAAGGCCACTCAATAACAAAAATGCATCAAAAAATAACAGGGAGGTAGTTCAAAGGAAAAGGTAAACCCTTTAAAAAGATGAGAAGAAATGTCAGATTTCAGAATAGGAAATTCAAACTGCAATCAGATGTGAGTTTTCATCTATCATATTGACAACCTGTCATATTGGTGAGGCTATGGAGACGCAACAACTCTGCACATTGCTGGTGAGAAAGCGCTTTCTTTACACCCCTGGAAGGCAGTGTTTCTCAACCTGTGGGTCACGACCCCTTTTGGGGGGGTCGAATGACCCTTTCACAGGGGTCATATATCAGATATCCTGCATATCAGATATTTGTATTACAATTAATAGCAGTAACGAAATTACAGTTATGAACCAGCAATAAAAATAATGTTATGGTTGGAGGTCAGTACGGCATTTGGAAGGGTAAGAACTGCGGCTCTAAAGGATTCACAAATGGACCGGGCAGCATTGACCAAAACGGCACATGCATCCCTCCCCTGACCTAGGATTCCTACTTCTGTGAGTCCATCCAGGAAGCAACCATTCACCCAGGAAACCATGCAAGGAAGTTACCCCATGGCAGTGTGACATATGAAAGATTTCAAAGTGAATGCACACCAGGAGGGGACCCGAAGAACAAACTGTCCAGCAATAGATCCATAAAACACGAAAATAGATAAGAGACATTTCAGTGAGGTGACGATACAAAGCCCAGATCTGATTTGCATGTGTAATGCTGGCTGACCCCAATCAGTCCCATAACACATGTTAGACATCTATTTGGGGGCCAAAGCCCCACCAGACCAGCATGCTGTGTGTGGCTTAAGGGTTCTGCTAAAATTCGGGCACATTGGAGCCGCAGCCAAGGGCTACAGGACTCACTGGGTTCAGGTTCCAAATTTGAGAGTGAATTATACAGAGAAGGATCAGATTTCAAGCTCCATAACACACAGACATGCATGGCTGCTCAGAAAACTGCCCCCAGTCATGGCTGGTCAGAGGGGAGGCAAACATACGACCAGTTATGAGAAATCTCACAGGCCATGGGTCTGAACTTGACCATGGAGGCTACTCAAGGCCGCTGGAGACATTTTTGTAGTCCATTTACCTACTTACTTAATATGTATATATGTGCATGTATGTCCATCACATGCATGCAGAAACTTAATGAGGTCAGAAGAGGGCATTAGATCCCCTGAAACTGGAGTTACAGGGAGTTGTGAGCCACCATGTGGGTGCTGGGACCCGAACCCAGGTCCTCTAGAAGAACAGCAAGTGTTCTTAACCACTGTTCCATTTCTCTAGCCCCACTGGGGACTTTAAGAAGCTATATGAAATCATAGCTATGGATTTTTCACGTGACTTCAGGGGAAACTAGAGAGACAGAAACCTCATTAGCATCGCTCCACGGGGCAAGAAAAAGCAGTGGAGAGAGAAAGATCCTAGCCGCGCAGCATTAGGCTGAACTGGGGGGGGAAGAGTCATGAGAGGATTGAAAGCCGGTCCAGAGCGGAGGGCAAGCCTGCAATGCCTCCACCAACATCTAGGCTTCACCCAGAGGACCACCTGCCGTGAGCTATGGTGTCTTTGCTGGAGTATCTCTGGAATAGGAGGCAGTCTGCGTTCCAGGAGGCAGGGGAAGATGGTGTGTAGCTTCACAATTTTCTCCAGCTTCATTATTAACTGTACTCTATTACCCAAACAAAATGTAGGTTGTGAGGCCACCCTCTCTGTTGTGAAAGGACACCTCCCTAGAGAAATGAGCTGGGGGGTGAGAACCTCCACTGACGTAATAGCATGTGTGAGGAGGGCGCTGGAAGCTAACACACGGAGTTTACACAGGCTCAAGAAGGCAAGACGAGAAGAAACCAGAATGTAAAGTCTTGGATCATAAACAGTCACTCACTAACTGGTTTTTCCTATTCTCCAAGTCTCTGTCACGGTGTGTGTATGGCGGGGGGTGGTGCTGTTGACAGAGGTTTCTATCCCTCCTGGTTCCCGCAGTCGTTCAGTCCCAAAAAAATCGCACAGAGGTCTACATTAATTATAAACTGATTGGCCTAGTAGCTCAGGCTTATTATTAATTAATTCTTATAACTTATATTATCCCATAATTTTGTCTGTGTTAGCCACATGGCTTGGTATCTTTTTTAACGAGGCAGTCACATCTTACTTGCTCTGCATCTGGGTTCCTCTCTGTCTGGGTGACGACTGCAGACTGAAACTTCCCTCTTCCCAGAATTCTCATTGCCCCGCCTCTACTTCCTGCCTGGTTGCCTTGTTTATACTTCCTGCCTGACAACTGGCCAATCAGTGTTTATTTAAAATACAAGTGACAGGGTACAGACCATTGTCCCACAGGAGGGTTGTCATTAAATAAAGACTCTAACCCAGCTCAGAAACAAGAAGACTCCGGAGACCAACTGTGGGCATGGGAAGCTTTCAGATGAAACAGTGTGGACGGGGTGGGTCAGGAGATTTCAGTAATACACACAGAGATGCAAAGCAGGAAAAACAACCATCACGGTGTCACCAGAACTGGCACACTGCTGAGCATCCTATCTAGGGCAGTCAAGGAGGCCACTCGAGATAGCTGAGGCTTTATGTATAGGCATTTAAAAAAAAAAAAAACACTTCTCCAAAAGGCCTAATTGTTCTAATTGTTTTAATTAGACTTTTATGAATTTATATGAAAATGGCTTTAAGACATTTTTAATTAGTATTAACATTAGCCTATTAACCTAGTAGTGATAATTAAATATGGAGATTAACCAACATTTCAGTGACCCGTGAGCTGGCTATCCCTCGAGTTGCCTGGGTCATGTTTGTAACCACAGAAAGGAGAAAAGCAGGACAGGTTCTGTCCCTGAACGTCCTGTCTTCGGCAAAGTAATAGTTTCAGCTTCACAAAAGGGTCCAAGGTCACCAAAAAAGGAGACTGACTTTGCTTCTGAAGTATCCCCAAAGGAGCCCCAAAGGAACGTATTAGCCCTATAGGATGCTCCTGGCAGCCAAGCTTCCATAAACAAAGTGCACACCCAGCTCTGGTTCAAGCAGCAGTCCTGCCCTTTGTTTGGCCTACGTGTTTGGTTTTGTTGCTTTAAAACAGGGCATCTTGGTAAGTTTAGCACTTTTCAGTTTGAAGGTCTACTGTTTTATGTTAGAAAGGATTGTACCCCAAGCACTTTGGAAAGTACTTAAGACTGAGAAATAAAAGTATATTCTATCTTCCTCCCATGAGAATGATTTTAAGGAAAAAGTGGAGATTCTCAGATCTGGAGCCCCAGAAGACAGAGCTCAGAGAAACTATGGCAAGCTGCTCACGTGACCTCCCTTCAGGGCTGTGGGGACCAGCAGTTCTGTCATGACGCTGACCTCTCACAGGTTTCTTGGCTCCCAGAGGTCCAGCCTAAGCCACTAGTCACGTGCTGTTTACAGAGCACATTTGCACAGTGGAACCATACTGCTCAGGTCCCGTCTTCCGGCTCTTTCGTGCTGCGTCTAGAGTTCTCTATTCTTGTTATCCCCCATTGGAATACCTCTCTTAGCATCTGTGATTTTTCCCACTGTTCAAAGTCCCCTGCGACTCCTCTACTCCAACCTAGTTATACTTCTCATTTTAGCTCCAGATCATCTGAGAATATTGTTCAAAAAAAAAGTAGCCACAGCCATGGGAATGATTAGTCCCAGCTGGCTGGTGTCAGTGCTGTGTGTAGCAGACTTACACTCTGCACATAGCTATTTCTAGAAGTCCATTTCCCTTTGGGGGCGTTTATAACATACCAGTGCCTTGACATGCCCCAAATTTGCTCTCTCAGTTTTGGGGGCCAGAGGCCATTAGGCCATCAGAATTAGTTCCTTCAAAAGCTCCCAGGGAAAACCCATTTCCTTGTCTTCCCAGCTTCTGGAGGTTCCTGAATTCTTTGGCTCATCCCTTCCTCCTTCTGCAGTCAGAGTCCTCTCTCGCTCTTACATTTGTTATTTCCTGGATCTCAGTGGATCCAGGAAAATCTCCCCATCTCAAGAATCTTAATCTCTCAAAGCCCTTTTTGCCATGTAAGATTCTATCTAAGAATCAGGACCAGGATATCTGGGGATCATTATTCAGCCATGTCACTAGGACCTATGGGTGCATTCATACGAGTGAAGAGGTAACAATGAGTGAGAAAATGAGACCCTCGTTTCTAGACCTGCAAGGAAGCTGACTCTGCCCACGACCCCACTGAGCACAGAAGAGGACTCCAGATGGAATCATAGCTCTAACTCACACCCTGATTTAGGCTGGATAAGACCCCGAGCTGGCCCATATTCCTAGAAACTAAGCCTATACCCTTGTCTTGTTTGCACCGTTATGTTTCCAGTCATCGCTTAAACAGGGAGGAAACTATTGTACTTGACATAGATAGAACAAGAGCAAAGATTTGAGTGAATCATCTTCGGAAAGTCAGTGATGGACATGAAACTACATGAAAATTTTAGAGCTCCCATAAACATACACATCTAGTTAAGGAGTGAGCTCACATCAGTTACTCAACAGCTAACAGCCTACACCAAGTGAGGAACGCTAAATCAGGAGTCTAATGAAGCCATTAGGAATTAAGCTCTTGAGAAGATTCTTTTGAGGTCCCCATCTGGCATGATATGAAAGGGTACAGAAACTCTATAAACATAAAGTGAGACTCGGAAACCGTTTGCTGTAGGTATCCTTGCATCTCACATAGAACAAGCTGGATGGGGAGACGCGGGCGTATGTTTCATTGCAAAGCAATTTTGAGAGAGAACCAGAATACAGACTCCCGCCCTTAGAGCAGGTCTCACTGCCTGGAATGCTCATATACAACTGCAGTGCCTGTCTCCTCAACCTTCGCCTGGATCTCATGCCTCCCCCAACAGTCTACAGCAGTTCTTCACCAGTCAGTTTAAAAATGCCTTAGAACTCTTTCCCAGGTTTCATGGGAGTTCCAAGTCGACCTCCCTCATCTCAGGAGCGAAGGGCTCTTTTCCACCAGTTCAGATGACCAATGCCTGATCTTTCTGACATGATCTCCTAGCAACCAAAAAAATCCACCTGCCTAAGGATCTAACCAATCAGACACTAAATTCAAAACACTGGAATTCATCTCATGCCAACACCTGCTCCATGCTGATCCCTGCTGAGTGACCCAAAAGCTAAAATGGAAAGACATTTAGGAACAAGCCCCGAATTAGCAAATGAGGCCGCTGTTAAATGGCAAAGGCTAATGAAGCTATAATTAGTTCACCCAGTTCAGCGTTTATTTCCCGAGCACTTGCAAATCTGCACCCCACTGAGTTGGGCACCATGGAGAACAAAGATTCCCAAGCCAAGTTTCTGACATTCCCAAGGTTAGCACGGGATGGTGGCAGAAGCATGAGAACAACTAGTAAATGCTCAAGGCAGGGAAAAACCGAGGTGAGTCACTGTGGGAAAAATAAGATGTCATCTGGGGGGCCCTGAGAAGTGAGTAGCTGAGGGAAGGTGGGGCCCTCCTTCCAGACTGGAGAATGAAGGGCAAAGGTGGACTGTTCAATGTTCCCGATGTGTGCAGGAAGATAGGGGGAGGGGGGACTGACAACTGGGCTCTTTCTGAGTAGGCATCTGATGGGACCCAACTGTAAAAGGTCATAATAGACGAAAGCTATCCCTACAGGAACTGAGGCGCCAAGGAAGGGCAGCAGAGGCGGAGGCTGCTACTGCTGTCGGGCTCCATCATGAAACCAACAGAATTCAAACAGTGCTTTCTGAAAGCAGTATGACAGGCACAGGAAAATGGCTGTGTGAGCGAAAGCCTGGAGAAATGAGAAGCAGTTAGGACCCCATTAGAGTAGCGCAGATGCTGACGGCACAGGTTATTGGCCACTATGCAGTAACCTTTGCATTATCTCGCTTCGTATTCGAGACCTTACAAATATAGGTGTTATGGCTAACGACATTTTCTGCTTGAGAAAAGCCGGCCTTCGGGGGGGGGGGAGCATCTAGCTCATGGTGACAAGGCTTGTGGGTAACACCACCAGCTCTACGACTCGCTCCTGCTTCTGAGCCCCAGGCTTGGGGACACCAGGGAGGGACCACAGCAGCAGAAGGAGAGCTGGAAAGCCATTTCATGGATAGAATTGTTGACAATTGATTTTAGTAAAGACTGTGTTGGGGACAGATTTGATTTGGAGGTGCAGAAGAGAAAAATATCAAAGCTGTCAGGAAGTTTTCCAGGCCAGGTATCTCTAAGTGAGGATGTCATAATCCGAGATGACGGAAGGACTGAGGATACCTCCACTGGCCACGGGAAATGCCAGGCTACTGCTGAGTGTGTGAGTCTCGTGGCTGTTAGCTCTTCATTCCTGGAGCTGCCAACAAGTCAGGGACTCAAGTCCTCCTAATGGATCTCCAATGGGAGGTGAGATAGTCACCTAGAAGGCCCACTGCCGTGGCACCCTGACACTCCTCCGACACCGCCCCCACCAGCCTTCCGTCCTGGGTGCCGCCCGCATCCTGTTCTCCTCTTGGTCCTCGTTTCGAGCAAATCAACAACCACACTTTTATCACCAAGAGGAAAAACACAAAGCTAGATGGTTTTGATTAAAGTTTTCCCAGGGCAGATGGTCAAATTACTGAGTAAAATAAAATCTGTGAAATCAACGAGCCATGCATTTCCTAAAATCCCCCAGCATGAAGGGCAAGAGGTTTACTATAGAAAGACGCGGCCTCAAGGGGACTGCTTCTGTGTCCCAAATGGGAGTGTCTAGGCTTCCACTACACAGGTGACACTTCAAAACTCCGGTGCCAATCATCCTCCTCTTCTTTCCACGCATCTTACTTACTGGGCATCCCTTTCCAGAATGTGTGTTGCTAAGTAACCACTCCTGTCCTCAATGAAGCCCCCACTGTCACCCAGCCCTCAGAAGTCATGTAAGGCCTTCGCCGGTGAGTCCTCCTGTGAAAGATCTGTTGATGAGAATGGTCCTAACGCTCCTGAGCCACCCAGTCACCAGACCAGGACTCCTTGCCCCGCTTAAATCGCTGTAAAATGCCCAGAAGGGAAAAGCACTTGCTATGTAGGCCTGGCCATCTGACATCCCATGGCGGAAGGAGAGAACCAAGTGCAGAACGCTGTCCTCTGAGCTCCACATGAATGCCACGGCACACGAATGTCCATACTCACACCCACAATTACACATGCACGATGTACACATGCATGCATACTCTCGTCACATGCACACACGGTCATGAATATTTAGATATTTGAACTGTTATTGGGTGAGTTGGCATCTGCTTGTTATATGGACTGGGTTTTCTGGAGTAACAAAATCCAAAGTTTGTCCACTTTTTTTCAAACATTTTTCTCTCTCTTTCTTGTCTGATTTTCTGTTTGAAACGGGGCTTTTCTGTACGCCACGCTCCCTCAAGCTCACTACATAGCTGAAGATGACCTTGAACTGCTAAAGCTTCTGCCTCCACCCTCTAAGTGTGGGACAGCAGGACAGGCTGGCACTGACTTCCCTCCTTGCTTGTTGTGCCTTATTACCACATTAGGACAGCAATTTATATGTGTCACATGATTTACGCTTTTCCTTCGGGAGAATCCTGGTTTCAAGTGACTCATCTCTTACACGCATGCAGAATGTACGATGGTTCTCCCCCTTTGTCGCATCCGTATTCTTAAAGGCCAGTAAGGAATAATTGAATGTTTCTTCTTATGATTACTTTCATAGATATCACCTGATGAAGCCAGTGACACACACCTATATTCTAAGACCTCCAGCAATGGACACAGGAGAATCAAAAGTTCAAAGCCAGCTTTGGCTACCTATACAACATCAGATACTTAATGAGATCTTGTCTCAAAATTTAAGTTAAATTAAGAGAAAGAGAGAGGGGGGGGAAGAAAGAGAGAAGAGAGATTAAGACCAAGCCCAACAAAGGAGCCTGTCACAGAGTAGCAGAAAATAGAAGCTAGTAGATAACCAATACCGCCACCTGTTGGTAGCAAGTCAGAATTGGCTTGCTCGCTCATTTTAGTCATCTATAAAACAGAATCACATTGTATTTTATGGTTCTTTAAAAAAACCAAGATACCATGAAAATGTTTAGAAATTATTAACTATGACAGAAATTAAAAGGTCCTATTATTTTGATTAAATCAAAGAAGTGTCTTACAAACATAATTACCATCAACCATCACCAATTAATTTTTTTTCAGATATTTGAGTCTATTCTAAACTCTTCCAGTCTGACACTTCTCTTTTCCTTTTTCTTGAAGCAGGGAACAAGGGTTGCAGTGCTACTCAAGTTGGGCTCCAACTCATGGGCTTGAGGCTCCTCCTGCATAAGCCTTTTGAGTACCAGGACCTGCAAGTGTAAACCACCAGGCCATCTGACATCTTTAAAAAACACGGTGTGGTTTGTTTTAATGCAGAAGACAACTAGACAGTGGGATAAAAATAGCTTCCTTTGCCTTCATAGCAACGACCCTCTTCATGATCCTACGGACATCCATTTAAAATTAACATCAACCATGGAAAACAAATAGCAGATGCCAAATACCATTAAAAGGAATTTCATAAATTCCTTTCAGTCCCAAAGAAGGAAAAGGGAAGATAAAGAGGGAGGGGGGAGCGAGGGAGGGAGGGATGGATGGAGGGAGGGGGGAGGGAGGTCAGGGGAGGGGGTAGAGAAGGACAAATCCCACTGGTGTGTTACCTTCTTGTGCACAAGGAATTCAGGCTCAATAAAATGGTATTTGCACACACCTCTTTCATCTTGAACACTAGGCTGGTTGTCACAGTTGCTAAGTGAAATAGGAAAACTACTAGTTGTATGGTTAATCTTGTCAGCTTGACAAGATTTAGAACACAGTGTTCTATGGGGGATGTTCCCAGACTGGTTTAACTGAGGAGGAACAGCCCATCTGAAAGTGACTAAATGAGACTTGCAACCATCCCAGGGCTAAGTGAGAACCAGTCTTCTAGTGGGAAATTTTAGCAGTGGCCAGGTAAGACTGGGAATCAGCATCTCTTCTGCCCCTTGGAGGTAACCGCAGGAATCAGTAGGTAGGGCAGGTTACTTCTTCCACTTACAGAGACATCTTCCTCAGCTGCCCAGGTAGGCTTCATTATCTCATTCTATTTTTGTTAATAATACAATTAGAAGTCCCATAGCAAAGCCCAGTTATGGAGTCTAGCCACCCTGAGAAGACCTGGTGGAAATTCATGTTGGTCCCGACTGCCGTTTATTTTTCCCCCTTCTTTCATTCTTCAATTTAATGTCCTATTCTGCTTAGAAAGATCTCTTTTATTACAATTACTGTTGCCAGGAAACATAAAAACAAGATGGAGAATAGCAGCTAAGCGCATAGAGATTTAACCTCCCCTCCCCCACAGTTATGTTCAAGTGAACATCCCTAGATGCATGCAGCCAGTCTACCTACCCCAACTCAAATGTAAGCAAACAACTGTGCTTCCCTGAGTGTAAGCGTGGACTCCTCTCAGTATTTTCCCACCCTTTCTCCTACCTTTTGCTGGGTGCAGCAAGCCTAGGCCTCCTGGCCTCTAACCCCATGCTCTTTCTGTCATAAATGCAGCCATAAACGCCCTGATATGAATGGGAACATAGGGACAGCCAGCTTCTCCAGCACTGGCATTTGCTGCCCTGCTGTTCCACATCTTCAGACTTTGTATTTAAAGACTGCAATGTGACGTTTGGATGTGAGCTGTGCTGACGCTTGTTCTGATGATTTTCAGATTTTACCAAGTTTCAGATGATTGGGTCAAACTCAGCATTCCAAAAGTACCCTAAACTCAATAATCGATTTCCTTATACCCCAATTTATCCACCTGTCTCTCTCAGACACCATCTGTCTCCATACTGATGGCACCACCACAAGAACTCGATCCTAGAGAACCTGGCTTTCACCCCCATACTGGATCACTCAGCAAATCCTCACGCTTTCATCTTCTATACTTTGTGAATTTGTCACTACTCTGTGTTCCCATGACTGTACTTTTGTCTGTCTCATTAAAACTAGCTTGGAATTTTGATAGTGGCCTCCTACATGGTCTATCTGTGTCTAAGCTTTACTTCATCCAATCGACCCTTCACACAGCCCCAAAGAGAATGATCTTACAGTGCCAGAAAGCTGCCCTGCCCCTGCCCGGTTTAAACCACCCCAGGTATCCCTGAGCCCAGATGATATACTCCACTTCCTAAGCAGCCATGCTGAGCCCTGGGGGCATTGGCTTCTGGCCACAGCTCCAGCTTCACCCTTTGTCACTCTCAACCTTGTCATTATGCGCCACCCTCTCGGAACTGCTAATAATTTGCATGGACCCCACTGTGCTCTCATGAGTGTCTCCTGTGTTGACTTAGCTATTGATCTGTATTTCTGTCCGCTCCAGTAAAACATAAGATAAGACACGTATGGGTATCTTATTTGTAGAGCACATACATAACACTCAATTAATAGTAATTAACAAACTCAGAAACTTCCTTCTAAAAAGCATGGTTTTCTACCCTAGTATGTCACCTTCTTTTTAGATGTACTTATTTTTATTTTATGGGCCTGGATGTTTTACCTGTACAAAGGTCTGTGTACCACATGTGTGCAGTGCCCCCAAAGAGAATATCAGATCCCCTGGAACTGGAGTAACAGTTGTGAGCAACAAAGATGTACAACAGCAGATGCTGGGGACTGAACCCAGCATCTTCCAGGTCCCCTGGAAGAGCAACTAGTGCTCTGAAGCCTGAGCCGTCTCTCCAGCCCTACTATGGAATTTTTAAAGGCTCTAAGAGGGAGAAATTCTCCAGCCACCACTCAGTCAAATGACCTAGAGGTGATTGGGCAGTTGGGGACAAGTATTTTTATTCCAGACATATTAGTTTTAAAAAACAAAATTGATTAGGATTTTTATAGCAATCCTGCTAATGTTTTTAGCAATCTCCATATTTACCATGCTCTTAAAGGCATACTTGGGACAGCTAGTCTCTGTTTATGTATTTTAGCAATCTTTACATGCTACTGTTTGCTAGTAAAACTTCGTATTTCTTACTGTTGCTCATGCATCTTGTTTCTAGTTCACACAAATGAACAGATGGTATAAATTCCTCATTTTGATGCAAGAATGCTGATTAAAAAACAGTAATAAAGATATCAGACCTCGCAGAACTATATTAAGCAGTGATGTCTCAGCCTAGCACAGGAAGAAAATGGGAAGAAAATGATTTCACACCAGTGACCTCAAGCCCAGTCAGTGGCCAAGGAGCACAGGGGACAAGATTATATTAGACAATTATTGCATGTGGCAAGGCTTATGTTAGAAGCCCTTATCAACAAAACAGCTTGAAGCAGTCAAAAGCTTCACATCAGTTTTAAATTGTATTCCAAAGATGGTACAACACACACAAAAAAAAATTCTCCCTATTAACTTTCTGAATTTTTCAAAAACAAGTATAAAATAAGACCTTTCAGGATGGAGTTGACTCATTTTGCATCAAAAGGTAAAGAGAAAGAGAAACACAAAAAGCTACACACGCCCTACTCAAGGCCACATTCCTCACACAAGGCAGACAAAAACTACTTCCAGGAAATTAATGGAGCTAGCAACGTAGTGAAGGACACGTCCTCTGAGGAAGACCCGCCTGTGGGAGAGTGCCCGTACTGGCAACACACCCGCTGGCCCTGTGGGTAACACATGTAAATGGCACACGACATGGGAAACCTCGTACTTACAGGCACATGTATTCCGCTTTTCATGTGGGTGAAAGCTAAGGCCTGTAGAGTGTGCGTATCAATCAACATTAAAATAGAACACGTTTGAGAGAGAAGTGCTCAAGGACTCTTGGCTCTAACACCAACAAGCTAAGTTATAGAAGAAAACTTCCATTTATTCAGCATCCTTTTGCGAGCAATAATAAGAACTGGAAATGGAGTGTTTATCAGTGTCGACAGAATAACCAGCTACGCTGGCAGTCAACCGTGAGGATGTGCAGACAACTGGAGGAAGTTTTGCCTTGGTCCTGAAACATACGATGCTTTATTCACTGAAATACACAAAACACAATAATATGGCTTCTACTTTTTTTTTAATGCTGAGTTGTAGGAAAGAGTTTTAGGGGTAAATGAGAAAACCATAGCCACTGTATCTTCTCTGCATGGACTGCAAAGAGACAGAGGCATTAGAGTGACTGTGTCCCCAGATGACTGTCAAGGATGTTTGTACAATCTTCCAGGCTCCTTGTTCCTCCTGCTCCACAGGCCTGGCCAGGGATCAGACATAGCATGACTTAGCAATTGCTATATAGAGTATTTTCCCCTTAGTCATGCACCCCATAGTCACAAAAATTCTAAATGAGGCCAGGCAGCAGTGGCACACACCTTTAATCCCAGCACTCGAGAGACAGAGGCAGGCGGATCTCTGTGAGTTCGAGACCAGCCTGGTATACAAGAGATAGTTCCAGGACAGGCTCCAAAGCTACTGAGAAATCTTGTCTTAAAAAAAACACCAAAAAAAAAAAAAAAAAAAAAAACTAAAAAAAAACCTAAATGAGGAGTTGAGACCAAAGGGTTGCTGTTCCCTTTGGATCATGTCAGGAAGGGGCAAAGCCAGAGTTTCCAGGACAAAATGTTGGAGTCTACTCAGCATTTTGATATTTCTGAACCTGCTCAACCTCTTCCAGGCCTAAGGCATGCTTATATTAAATATTAAGAGTAAGCACAAAAATCTTTGCAAAGATCAATCAAGCTTAGGGAGATATGCTGTGGATGCGTAGACTTCACATAGGTGGAACTCTTCCCATATTCCTAACACAAGTTCAATATGAATTATCCAAACTATCTCTTGTATTGATGGAGTTACCACGTATTTATCCTAGTAATACCTACTAGGAATAGGTATTTTTGTTCTTTCTTAATTTCTTTCTTTCCTTCTTCTTCTTCCTCTTCCTCTTCTTCTTCTTCTTTTTTTTTTTTTCCTGAGACAAGGTTTCTCTGTAGCCTTGGAAGCCTGTCCTGGAACGTGCTCTTGTGTACCAGGCTGGCCTCAAACTCACAGAGATCCGCCTGTCTCTGCCTCCCGAGTGCTGGGATTAAAGGCATGTGCCACTGTCACCCAGCGGTATTTTTCTATGTTGATAAAAATAAGAAAGAAAAACTCAGTGGATGTGGAAGTAGATGTTCTATTTAGAATTTACAAGTAATAGCTCTCAGTTATCTACTATTAGTATTTCAAGCACACTTCATTTTTAAAAGAAAAAGAATGTTTTATTGAGGTATAATTAACATAAAAAAGAAACACGTACTTGATATATACAAGTCAATGGACTTGGTATTTAAAACTGTTCCCACCATCAAGTATATGGACATTCTGACAACCTCTCAGCTTCCTCCCATCTCTTACCATCCATGCTTCTCTGAGGTTTTGTGGGGGTCGTGTG
>NW_004949096.1:26853176-26862684 GCF_000317375.1 Microtus ochrogaster
CTCCAATAAGACAACAGATCTATAGCTGGACATGATCCCAGACCAACGTCTCTGGCAGAAAAGAGAAAAATAAGAGGCAGTCACCAGGTCACGCCCACAGAGCCTCCTGCTAGTTGTACACAAATCCCTCTGAGCCCACACCCTTCAGACAAAGGAGTCCCACCAACTTGTTGGCTCCTGCCTTGACCACTCGGGGTGTGATCTTCCCTCACAGAGAGCAGTAAACAGCACAAATGATGGCCTGACTGGTTAAACACTGCCTGGTGCAGCCACACTGGCAAGTGGTTATGTCAATATCTGTACTTCCAACAAAGTAAAGGGAAGCTCTGTATATCAAGACAGTCTAACTCCATCATCTGACTCTCCACTCTCATTCACTATAATCACACAGCCTAGTAATACATGTGTGTATATGCACATATATGGAATAGTCCACCTACTAGGGTCTAAAGGGTACATTTGACTTGTGTCAGAAATCCAACAGATCAAAGTCATGAAGGTTATTCTGTCCATATAAACCAAATTCCAGAAGAGATGGAGAAAGTTTCCCAGAGACATCATCAAGGAAGGGCCCAGACTTATAACTTTATGACATAAGACTGCTATCCTCATGATTGCAAGACAGACTGTCCATCCTTAGGACCCATTACCAGGCAGGAAAGTCAAAGAGAAAGGGCCGACCTCAGCTTAGTCTGCCCCCTTTCACCTTACAGTATTCAGAATTTTACTCAGTGTCACCTGCATTTATGGTGCACTGGTCAAAGCACAGGGGATACAGCCACCCCCATCTTCAGAGGAGCCCGGGAGGTTTTTCCCATCTGGGCGCTTTGCTGATGAAAACAGACGCAGGACCTCTTAAGGAGGAAATAAGAAGATGGACACCTCATAGTAACCAAAATACCTTAAGTTCCACGAACCAAAACACCACTGATTCAAACCTCAGACTGTCTGCTCACGTCAGTGATTGTTTTTCTTCTGGAAAATTGCTGCACACTCCCCTGTCCTTTACCACTCTTTCCTGTTGCTATGATGAAAGCCCCTGACAAGGGCAGCTTGAGAAAGTGTTTGCTTTGGCTCAGAGTTCAAGGGTAGAATCCGTCATGGCAAAAGAAGTCGCCGCTGGCCACAGGCAGGAGGAAGGAGTGATCCGTGCTTATGCTTAGCTTGGTTTCTGCTTTATAAAAAGTCCAGAACCCAAACTCATGGGTTGCAGTTCGTGTTAAGGTGGATCTTCCCACCTCATTAATCTAATCTACACAACCCCTCCCAGGCATGCCCAGAGGCTTATATTTAAGGTGATTCCAGATCCTGTCAACAACATTAACTATCACCGCTATCAACCTATTCTTTACCAATGACTCAAATCATCTCTGTTCCCCTACTTGGATTAACCAATCTGAAAATGCCACTTCAGCAGAAGTTACTGAGATTCCCAACAGCATCCCCTCAGGCACCCAAGAACTATGCTCCTTCTGCTAATTCCACAGGAAGTTTTGTGTCTGTTCTCTACTTCAAAAGCCAAGATGGTTTCCAAAGCATGTCAGGTAAAAAGCGAATAAGGGGGACAGAATTGGAATTTAAAATGTGTACAAACCCACCCCCACCTCCACGTGCCTGGGCAGATACTTCCACACATTAATTAATTGAATCATTTGTGTGCCTCCAAAAAAAATTAGAGACAGATCTTCCAATTAATTAACTGTGGCACATTTATCACAGGACTTGATAATTACAGCACACCTGCCCTCACAGGCGCTGAGGGCAGTCCCCCGGCTTAGATTAGTTCAGCCACACAGGGGCCCTCTCTTTTAATATGAGATGGTTCACTGTTGTAGAACAAGAGAAAGACAGTTTTTGCGTGACAGTTCTTTGCAACTCCCCTGCGTCCCCAGAAGAACACAGCCTATGCATGTCTGTAGAAAGGGGAATGCCAAGACCTGCGGGGCTTAGCAGAGAATGTGGATTTTGCCAACAGGACCCTTCCCTTCTATTGGAAGGGCAGTTTCTCACTTAGAAGTGGGGAGCAGGGAACTTCCTCCAGCCTGACAGGCCTTCTCCTACCCCCATCACAATTTTCACATCTGCGAAATGACAATACTGCACCCAAATCAGGGTATCTGTGCTGTTTCTCCTCACGGGTGCACCGAGCATGGACGGAAGAACCACATTTGGCACAGAAGAGAGTTCACAGGTACAGAAAATGTTTACCTATCCTGATTATTCTTGTCAATTCTTATGCAAATGCCTGAGTCTCTTAAATAATACTAGGAGAATTACACTTTAACAGTACAAACAAAATGATTATCTCTTACTTTCATACATAATGACTACCAGACCAAGGCTGCCATCTGCTAAGTGTCACATCACAAAGATGTTTGGGGAAGGGTTTTATCCTTACTGCCCCACGATTGCACGGGCATGCTCATTTCAGTAGAAAAGTTGGGCTACGGTAATTCTTCCTGCTGGGGAATTCTAAGGAGTCTAAACCAAGCCGGGCGGTGGTGGCACACACCTTTGATCCCAGGACTCAGGAGGCAAAGGCAGGAGGATCTCTGTGAGTTCAAGGCCAGCCTGGTCTACAGAGTGAGTTCCAGGATAGTCAGGGCTACACTGAGAAACCCTGTCTCACAAACCAGGATCATCTGTGACACTTGGTAAAGATGCATATTTTTAAACTCCACTCCAGAAGCTTGGAGATTCCAATAGCTTCCTAGGTAACCATGGATACAAGTCATCCATACTGAATAAGCAGAGGGATGCACAGGTCATTTCTGAGTAACTAGAAGGGGTCTTTGTACCAGAAAGGGGGCTTCATCTTTTTCACTTGTTTAAGAACAGAACAGCTACAATTTAAATTCCAAACCAGTCTTCTGGGTAGATGGGTCCATTCTCCTAGCAAAGATCAAGGTGACCTAGCCATGAAGGAGCAGTAGGTCTCACACACAGGGAGGTAGCTGCTCTATGGGCCAGCTGTGTGAGACAATGGCCCTGGGGCCACAGCAGCATTAGATATTGTGAGAGAAAACCAGCACGGGTAATGGCTCCAACAAGTCCTGCAACCCAGACCAAGCCCACGAAGCACCCAACAGCTGATTTCTCCTTGTTTGTTCTTCTATGTTTGTTATTTTATTATGTGTGGGTGTGGGAGTATGCCACGTCACACATGCAAAGGCCAGAGGACGACCTGCAGAATCGGCTCTCACCTCCCACCACGTGGCTTCCAGAGACTGAACTCCGGTCGTCAAGCTTGGCAGCAAGCACCTTTGCCTGCTGAGCCACTTCACCAGCCCCTAAAACACTATGCCCCTTCCTTCCTGCACTTGCTTATCTACAGCTCTTGAATTTCCGGAAAACACACCTTCCTCACCTCAAATCACACCAGCTGTTAGTAAACTTGGCACAGTCATCTTCAATCATATTACAACAAGGGAGTATGTTCAAAGAATGTGCACCCCAAAACAGGCTACTGTTACATAACAATTATTTCAACCTGAAGACAGTAGAAGCAAATGATGCAATAAAAGCTCTCCTCCCTTCATCTGCCTGAAATAAGGATTTAAATCTGTAAAACAATGGTTTCCTTCCCATCCAGAGGTTGATTTGACTGCCGTGGGTGACTTTAGACCCTGTTCAGACTGGAAAGGGCACCAAAGGAATTCACATAACAAACTTTACTCCCCAGCTTTTATGTTCAGTGCATTTCCCAAATGCAGTCATGTATCAAATAGCATCATTCTCTGGTGGGTCACACAGAGAACAGTGGTCCCATGAGATAAAACAGAGCTGAAAAAGTCCTACTAGCTAGTGTAATGGCTTAAATGTGAAGTGTCCCTCAGAAATACACATGCATTAAAGGTTTGGTCTTCAACTAGTAGTCCTATTTTAGGGAATTCTGGGAACTTTAAGAGGTTGGGTATAGATGAAGGAGGACACTGGGGACATGATATATTGTCCTGGGGGTCTATTTGGTTCTGCCTTCTGCCCACCACAAGGTGAATGGTCTCTGTCACATACCCCAATGTCATGACATTCTGCCTCACCAGGAGCCCAAAAGCAATGGAGCCAAGAACTACGGGTTGAAAAACCACTAAAACCTGTCGTCGAATTTGTTTACACTGTGTGAAGATGTATCACTGTGATTGGTTTAATAAAGAGCTGAATAGCCAATAGCTAGAATAAGTGGGACTTCTGAGCAGAGAGAGAGAGACTGGGAGGAGGAATCTAAGTGTGTGATTTCCCCAGTAGACTCCGAGCAAGTCTGAAGTGCTGCACTAAGAAGAGATGTGTGTCAGAATGTAGATTAAAAATACGGGTTAATTAAGTTATAAGAGCTACTTGGGGGAAAGCCTAAGCCAAGGCCACACTTTTATAATTAATAATAAGTCTCCAGGTCATTACTGGCTGGCTGATGATCCAAAGATAGTCCACCAAGAGAGCTTGCTACAGAAACCATGAGCCAAAATCAATAATTCTTCACTGTTAGTTTTCTCAAGTGTTTGCCATAGCAATAGAAAAAATAACTAACTCCCACCCACAAGGCTTAGAGAAGATCTCAGAGGAAGGGGCCAGAGGATGGAAAGGAGTGCTGTGAAAGCTATCTTCTGGACACGGCTTCTCTGTCGCACTCAGAAATTCACAGCAGCTGTGCTCACCTGCATACAACCAAGCCAGCCAACATTCTGCCATAGATGAGGAGTTGCTCTCCAGGCTTCATTCTTTACTGAGGAGCTATTGGCAGTTAATAGTTGCTTGGAGAATGGTCTTCCTTGAGGTGTGGCTATTGGTAAGTTCCTCATGCTCCAGAGGGTGGCCCCACAACCATGCTCATAGATAACAGTAATTGGACTAAATGTGTTCTCACACAAAAAGAAGACATTAAGTTAGGGAGGACATATTAGGGAGGATATAGGGGAGCTGGAGGGGAAATGGGAGTGGATATGCCTGTATTTTATTTTTAGTGTACATGTATCTTTGTTAGGGTTTCTACTGCTGCGAAGAGACACCATGACCATAGCAACTCTTATATACATGAAAAACATTTAATTGGGGTGGCTTACATTTCCAGAGGTCTAGTTCATTATCATCATTGTGGGACACGGTGGTGTGCAGGCAGACATGGTGCTGGAGAAGGAGCTGAGAGCCCTACATCTTGACTTGCAGGCAACAGGAAGTGGTCTGAGGCACTGGGCAGTATCTTGAGAATATATGAAACTTCAAAGCCTGCCTCCACAGTGACACACTTCCTCCAAGAAGACCACACCTATTCAAAGAAGGCCACACCTCCTATTAGTGCTATACCTCATTGAAAAGTAGCCAACACACCTATTAATATCTCTGTACCCTCCCTACTTCTAGATACATTTAATTGTATCAACACGTATTGTACTATAACTGCCTATGGTATTCAGTGCAATAATATGCTGTATGAGTATGTGCAACAGGCTATAACTTTATTTTGCATCTAGGTGTGCAGTAAGTAGGTTCTATCATCTGGGTGGTGTTCACTCAATCACAAAATCTTTTAACACTTTTCAGATTATAACCCAATGTTAAGTACACAGGACTAGATCTGCCCTCCCAAACTTTAGTGTCCCTAAAAATCTAAGGCTCTCTTCTTTTTTTTTTTTTTTTTTAGTGTTTTTATTGAGCTATATATTTTTCTCCGCTCCTCTCCCTTATTTTCCCCTCCCCTTCTACCCTCTCCCATGGTCCCCATGCTCCCAATTTACTCAGGAGATCTTGTCTTTTTCTACTTCTAATGTAGATTAGATCCATGTATGTCTTTCTTAGGGCCATCATTGTTGTCTAGGTTCTCTGGGATTGTGAATTGTAGGCTGGTTTTCTTTGCTTTGTGTCTAAAAGCCACTTATGAGTAAGTACATATGATATTTGCCTTCCTGGATCTGTTTAACCACTCAATATGATATTTTCTAGATCCATACATTTGCCCCCAAATTTCAAGATGTGGGTTTTTTTTCTTCTGTGTAGTACTCCATAGTGTAAATGGACCACATTTTCCTTATCCATTCTTCAGTCGAGGGGCATTTAGGTTGTTTCCAGGTTCTGGCTATGACAAACAATGCTGCTATGAACATAGTTGAGTACATGTCCTTGTGGAATGATTGAGCATCCTTTGAGTATATACCCATAAGTGGTATTGCTGGGTCTTTAGGTAGATTGTTTCCTAATTTTCTGAGAAATTGCCAAACTGATATCCTAAGGGGTTGTACCAGTTTGCACTCCCACCAACAATGCAGGAGTGTTCCCTTTACCCCACATCCTCTCCAGCATAAGTTGTCATCAGTGTTTTTGATCTTGGCCATTCTTACAGGTGTAAGATGGAATCTCAGAGCTGTTTGGATTTGCATTACTCTGATGGCTAAGGATGTTGAGCATTTCCTTAAGTGTCTTTCAGCCATTTTATATTTATCTTTTGAGAGTTCTCTGCTTAGGTATGTACCCCATTTTTTAAAAAAAAATATTTATTTATTTATTTATTTATTATGTATACAATATTCTGTCTGTGTGCATGCCTACAGGCCAGAAGAGGGCACCAGACCCCATTACAGATGGTTGTGAGCCACCATGTGGTTGCTGGGAATTGAACTCAGGACCTTTGGAAGATCAGGCAATGCTCTTAACCTCTGAGCCACCTCTCCAGCCCCTGTACCCCATTTTTTATTGGATTATTTATTCTTTTGATGACCAATTTCTTGAGTTCTTTGTATATTTTGGAGATCAGCCCTCTGTCCAATGTGGGGTTGGTGAAGACCTTTTCCCATTCTGTAGGCTGAAAGACTCTCAGTCTTTTAATCTCTCTAGGACTATATTGTTCTTTGTTAAAGATGTTCTAGAAGGAAGAACACTAAAGCGACCTTTTTGAGACTGACTGATTTCTTGGAGTATCGCCCACGTTGAAGGCTTGAATGTCTCCTTCCAAATTCATGCTGAAGCTGAATTGCTACTGTACTAACGCTACCCATAAAAGGTGATTGTGTGATGAGGGTCCACTCAAATGATGTATTAGTGACGTTGTCACAGGAGAATGGCGTTGTGATAAAACTGAGCTCTCTCAACACGAGCAATACTTGCTCCTATTCTTTTGACACATGATGTCCTCCATCACATTATGACATAGCCAGAAGCCCCATCAGATGTTGGCACCTCAATACCAGACTTCTTAGTCTAAACTTGTGAGAAAGTTTCATTGCTTTACAAATCCCCTGATCTGTGGTAGTCCATTGCAGCATAAAATTGACTAAAACATATGTATTCATGAGACATACCTACTAATAAGGATATGTTTATTCTTATCTTATTAGCCTGTCATATAAGAGCCTCAGCTAAGAACTGAGACTCCTATGGAAAACAAGCATCCTTCCTCCTTAAATGTATGACTCATCCTCCTCTCGACTGTTCTGCCATCAGGATCCTCATTAAACCTGGTCCTGACCTTGAGTATGTGGACTTTTTCATCTCAGACACACTTTGGTTTCCCAAAGTCTATCCACTCTTACCTGGAACTTTAAATGAAACACATAACAGTTTGCAACCCACAGTCACTTCTGGGTTGTCAGGTGGCTGGAATCCCTAGCAACAACACTGTCTTCTCTGCCCTTTAGATCCTCTCCTAGTGACACACTATCCACACTCGGACGTCGCAAGGTTGGGGCTCTGCGATTCCAAAGATGATTTAGACTACAGTTCTATCTCCCTTGATAATACCCTACTTCATGCCCAGGAACAAGACAGTGCAGCTGTCTAATAAACAAGAGTCGGAGGAACTTAACTCAAGTTTCATTGTTTTCTAAAGCGTTAGGAAGGAACTGGAGACATGGGATCAGTGGTTAGGAGCACTTGCCACTCTTCCAGAGGATGAAGGTTCAGCTCCCAGCACCCAGAGCAGAGGCTCACAACTGCCTGTAACTCCAGCTCCAGGGGATCCAGTTCTTCTGGTTTCCATGGATATTCCCTCTCTCACACAACCACACAAATAAATATGAAAATAAATCTTTTTAAGATTAAATAAAAGTATTGTGGGACCCTGACTCACACTGCTCCTGAATATGGGAATGGAGGGAAGCCAACCAGGCGGAAGTAGGACTTTCTGAGTGCCTCACAATGGACCACAAATGTTGTGACCTCAGAGACATCTTCTGGTCCATATTTAAATTCCCAGTTCCTAAAGCAATGTTTGATCTATAGTTGGTGTTTAATAAATATTTGTAGAAGAAATTAGTAAACTGATGATACCCTAAAAGGAACTACTCTCAGTCTCTCAGAAAAGTCAATCCTCTATCAGTCTGCGGAAACCAGGTCTCTTCCAAGACCGTGCTCCTCTTCTCTGCACAACTCCACTCCAGTGACGTCACACTGGAGCTTGGGACTGGTCGTGGACGGGAGCATCTACCATGGAGAATCTCAAACAGCAGGGCTTGTTTCTTAGAGCCTAGTGATAAATATCAAGCACACACCACCACCCTCAAGAGTCTACAAACGTAAAGTCAAGGAAGAATGAGCCTCAAATTCTGGCACTTTTAATAGAGAAGACAGCGCAGTTCTTGTTAACTTATTTTGTTGAAATATGACAATCACACAATTTTCTGATCTTGGTATTCTGCAGCTCTCTGTAGAGTTTTCACTGACGCTACAGCTAATGCCATCAAGTCACCAAAGAAAGAGCCCTGAGCACAGCAGAAAATGAAGACCAAGCAGGCCAGCCTTGTGTTCAGCCTTCTGGGAGCCTGTGGAGAAGCTAAGTGGTCTGTGTGACCTGAACAGTACGCACTCATCCGCTCTGGCATTTTACTATAATTCACATATTTATAGATAGTTTTTTATGTATTATATTAATTAAATTTTATTTATACTAATATAAATAAAATGTGCTTATAGAATACATAATATAATTATTTATACTTTGCATTTATTTTCAATCATACTTATACCATTTACTATGTGCATGGCATTTGGATGTTTTGCTTACCAAATATTCACACCTTACAAACACTGACAGAACCGTTCAGTATAACCTGGCAATCCCTACCTACCCTTCTGCCGCAATCCCAGAAGTGTGGATCCATTTACCCCCACCCACTTCTTCACTCTAGGTCTGGAGGAAAGATGAACTGGAGCTGGGCTCCACCAGACATCCAAAGGGGCACAGGCCTGGCTTGGCACTGGTGTGTGTCTTGTCAAGTTTCAGCAGCCACCACTGCCTTTGGCCTTGCCCTCTTTGAAGAGATAGAAGACTAGATTAGAAAAATACTCTAGGGAGTGTAGCTCGGGACAACAGCACCTATAGGCAGATTTTCTTTGGGCCGCCAACTCACAAATAAAGACATGGGGACTTATGATTAATTATAAAAGCTCAGCCTCAGGTTAGGCTTGTTCCTAACTCAACCCATGTCTTTTAGTCTACACTCTTACGGTACTCGGTTACTCTGCACTGCCCATCCTGCTTACGGTACTCGGTTACTCTGCACTGCCCATCCTGCTTACGGTACTC